>NT_176779.1:84987-134794 GCF_000188095.3 Bombus impatiens | reverse complement strand
CCCGCAGCCAACCCCTCGTGCTGGCTGCTGGATCTCTTCCGGTCCTTTTGCAACTGGCTGGCAGCCAGCCAGAATTCACGGTACTACCACGAACCAGGACACTAGAGTTCGACATGTAGCATCTCCGTGGGCAGCGCCATTTCAAAATGAATTTTTCTTTCCTCTATACGTATCTTTCTCTGTTCCACTTTGTACGTGTAACTTGTGTATATGTGCGTGGATGGACGTGTGAGTGTGTGTTTTTACTCTGACCGCGCGGCTTACCCGGTCAAACGAGGGCACGATAGCGAGGTTCGAGCCAGAAGACCGCGCGGTTTGCCCAAAAGAATCCGTTTTCAGGAGAGAGCATTTTCCCCCGACCACTTCTTTGCGACAGTTTTCTCGCGCGCTTTTTTCCCCCTTTTATAGTTTCTACTTTTAATATTTTATATTTTTGCCCGTTTTTTCTTTTTTTTACTCGTTTCTACTCTTTGATTTTCCTGAACTATTGCCTGCGGAACTTGCTCTCGATGATGTTCGATTTACGCCACCGGTGAGCGAACAGTGTTATGTTTACCAATGGTTTTTGTTTTGCAATCGCAATTCGGTTTCCATAGGTGGAATCAATTGATTGGAATAGTTCAATTTGATTAACGTCCAGGTCTTAGCCGATTAATCTAAAATGAGCTTGAATTAAAGAAGTTACTAGTAATTGATAAATGCCTAGTCATTCAGAGTTATTCAAACTCTACTTTCATCAGCTATAATATACGATACTCTACAGCGCGATTCATTTTTTCACTACGCTTGTCACCGCAGAGTCAAAAATATCGAAAATGAATTTTTTTAACAAAACGAGAACGTTTCTCACAATCACTGCTATAAAATCAACAAACACAGGAGCTGTAAGACGCTTGCGTGTATATTAAAAAAATTTTTTTTTAATTTTTTTTTCTTTTTTTAATTTTTCCATCGAGACAACGATCTACAGTGAGATCCATTATAACGAGACGTGATAAAGTGCATGCGTACCGAGCGAAAATTCAAAGTCGATTTTCTCGAAAACGAAGCCTCAAACGAAAAATTTTTATTCTATATTTTCGACTTCTTTTTTCGCGTAGAATCACCCCCTTTCCGCTTGTACCACCAGTTACCAACCACCCTGTATACAATAGATCGTTTGGAAAGGTGTACTACAAGTCTTGAAATTTTTTTTGGTGTTGGTTGCTACGGTTCCTGGAGATGCTTGAGCTTTACCGCCCCAGTCATGTGTAAAAGATGCGTTCTAACACGGACCCCCGCTAAAGGAAAAGTTCGCTCGGAGGGACCGTGCATAATCGTAAAGAAACAATGTTGCGAAGCTCGCAACACGCCGGAACAAGAGGAGCCACCTATTTTGCCTCGTCGCTTCCTCTTTTTGTGCGGCCAGGAAGTAACTTTAAAGCGTTTCAAATTAGTACGAGTGTTAGGGAAAAGGGGAGAGGGGGAAAAGAGGAAATTTAAATGGTTCACTTTGGACGGGGAATTAATTAACTTGCAAAGAATATCAGAGAATTTTTTTGCTTAATGAAAATGGAGGCCAAGTTTGTTGAGAAGAATATTCGGTATTCTTTTATTTAATTTGCAATAATTGACCAATGTTTACTGCGACGAATGCGTTGGATTTAATTAATACATCGCCGTGGATAATGTTTCGGTCGAGCACGTAGTTTGTTATTTGGAAGGACAAGAATCATAATGGTGTAACTCAATACATTGCTATTTTTTATTGAATAATATCCTACGTTTACTGTTTCAAAAACCCATTATATTTTTCCAAACTATGAAAACGTATTGCGATAGAGAATAACGTTATAACGTAAATGATTATAAACTACGATATAATAAATTCACGCTCTCGAAATCTTCGCTTATTATAATTTCAATCGTTTTTACAGTATGTGCACTATGCATAATACACAATCGTACGGTAGCTAATCTCAAGAAGAATTTTCTGAAACGTCGTTTATTTTGGAACAAACAAAAAATTATTCGTTTCATATCGAACGCAATTAGACGTTAATATTTTATCTAGGCAAAATGCGATTTGCATTATATCGTCTCTCATTCATAACAAATTCACGATTATTAGCCTATCATCTATCTTCGAATTGTCAAGAATTCTAAAGTCCCTTAATCGCCAGTCATGTAAAAGAGCCCTAGAAAAGAGGAAGCGGTGAAAACAAACATTATTCCCCTGATCCTTTTCCAGTATCCGTCCTGGACAAAGGTTGGCCAAACCTTGACGTACATTTTCCTCGGATCGACAAAAGAACAATCGATCTTTCTCATCGCAGTTGGACGCGTTCCCGTGGAATCAGGGAACCTTCAAATTTTCCCCAAAGCACACAGCCGGAGTAGTGTGCGGGATAGAGAAAGCGCGGTGACAACAAACGCCCACCATAGCCCTCTATAAGAGAAGTAGCCTTTTGTAGAGGTTCCATAGAAGGCTCGTACGTTATCGCAAGTACGTAATCGTAAAGACTTAAAGTATAACGCCGTCGGGTCCTTTCTTTCGCCGGAAACTGAGTGCCGCCTCACCATCCTTCCTTTATCCTTGGCTCTCTCTTTCTGCCTGTCTTTTTCCCCTCTTTCGTCTTTCTCGCGGTCCATTCTATCGCGGCCACGGTGTTCCTCGACTTCACAGAAGAATTTCAGGGTCCGATATAAAAGACAAGAAGACGCTGCCAGGAACCAGAAAGCGTATAGCCGCGGCAGACGAGAAATTCTTTGAGAATTTTTCAGACTGGCAATGAATTACTCGCGATAGCGGCGTTAACGAGCAGGGCTCAGATAGGGCGAAAAGAGACAGAGTGGGACAAAGCTTGGTGGAGAATTGGAGCACGAAATGTAATAGTTCGACGAGTCGCTATCGTTCGTGCTTGTTATTTGTTTCTTTGCGCCGCAACGAACGCCGTGTCGCAACAACGGAACGTTCTTATGAAATGATATATGTCCGTAATCTCTGTTAGAGCGATACCTCGCGAGGTGCGTCAACGCGAAAGCAAGCAATACTTCGCGGTTTTCTACGATCTCGCGATCTTCGATCGTCGAACTCTTTGTTGACTCAGGATCTGGCCCGATATATCGCTTATAAGTCAGTTCGGAACTAATGTTACTCTTTCTGATGAGTTTGTAGGTGATATATCGGATTTGATATTAGTTTCGATTATGATTTCGACATAAAAAGGCAAATTTTAATAAATACTTAGAATCATCGTTATTTTTTCTGAAGCGTTCAGACACGATGGCGCGACGTCGAGGTTCGCGTGTCCTTCTGGTGAAGTGTACGACAGGGTTGAAACTCAGTCTTCTGGTAAAGCGTACGGCAGAGTTTCTTCAGGATCCAGTTTCAGAGTCAAGGACTTAAAAGCCATTCGTTCGATGAAGTTCGGACACGTTGAAAGTTGAAAGTTGGACACTATCGTCGTTTGTCGAAGCAGGTCCCGACGAACACGCCGCGTCCAGCTTTTCTCGTGCAAGAGAATCAGATCGGCCGGTGCCATTAACGTTAAAACGTTTACTTTCGACAGATGGGAAAGCAATCAAAAAGTGGCAGTTCCAAGGCATAAATGGGGCGTCGCTGCTGAACTTTCGTCGTACTTGCTCGAAATCCTGATCGAAATGTAGGCATAGGTCGTATTTTAGTAGGGAGCAGGTTACCAAGAGGAGGAAGTGATTTTAGCATTTGAATTTGAAACTCGTTCAGTGCTACGTGCATTAGCTCGTTTGTTAGAAAAAATAGCTTGCGTTGTTTATACTTCTACAATTTTCTTTTTTAATATAATGTAGAATATCATCTTTTCGCAATTGAACACAATAAACCCTACAGTCTGCGACTTCACCACAAACATTAAACAGACATTGACCATCATTAAACATCATCGAAACGAAATTATTGTAGTTTGTAACCAAGCGTTTCCCCTGTACGTTCTGCTTCATCGTTCGAATTTATTACTCGGCTGGTCAATCCTTGTAATTGCTAGCTAGCAGAATTTTGAAATCGAGTTTGATATATCCAGGCAAATGGTATTAACGTCGAAAACCCTCGAAGAGGGATCTTACTTCCAGCAATATATTTCATTCGTTTTAACTTTCTCGCGTTTAACACGCTACTTTTGCACGAATGCGACCACAGAAACAATTTAATTCCCGACGACCGATAATCCGGTCCCAAAACAAAGGCGCGAACGCTAAATTTCATTTAGCACCGTGAACCCACCCGCTCCGCTAGGAATAATCCTTCTGATGAATATGGTGCACACAGGAAGGTGAAATGTTTGAATACATACGTCGATGCCTGTGACATGACGTTCAAATTACTGTGCTAATAAGAGGAGTAACGTTATACGAGACTCTAGGATAAATGTCGACTTTTTATATCGAACTAACTATTGATCAAATTCTTTACAGTGCAAATATTTTTTGTACGTTACACTAGTCGCGGTCTTTACATTTATCCCAATTTTGATTTTCCAAACGATATCCCAAAGCAGCAATCATCGCTGTCGCAATATGGTAACGTTAGCGAAAACGATCCCATTCGCTCGAACATAGTCGCATATAATCGCCAATAAAGACGAATCGATTAAAAGGATAATTTACCTGATAGTCCATGTAGTTCCCGTAGCCCATGTGGTTGCAGGTGCAGGCACATGCCTGGATGTGCCTCCGCATGTCTAGTTCAACCTCCTCGCCGCAGACGCCTCTGCTCGCGGCCATCATGGTGTCACCCATGCAGTAACCGCTGGTGCAATACATCCTTGGATCGCTCTGGTCCAGGTAGCCACCTCCCGTGTCATCGTACCCGAGTCCGCTAGCGCACCTGGAATCCGAGGTATATCCCACGCGAGATTGGGGACGTTCCTCGTATCCCAGTCTGGACTGGGGTCGATGGAAGCTCGGAGGTACATCCTGCGACACGGAGAAGGTTTTGCGATAAGCTGCGTTCACCTATTGCATTATTGAAGAAGGTGAGGCGAGGTAATGCGTGGTGGGATTTCGATAGAAGTTTCGAAGGAAACGGAGGATGGGATATTCGAGTGGAGAGTTCGACTGTTCAATACGTTTCGCACTAATTAAATTTTCATTATTTAGAACTACGGATGTTCGTAGTAATCTATGTTTTTAGGAACAAAATTAAAGACAGACTATATATGTATATATATTCATAATCGCATATCGAATGTAAACCGTATGAAATTCGTAAGGATAACACAGACACGAGATTTTAACGTTAAATTTCAATGTGAATAAAATAAAGTCAATGGATATTAAAAATCACGCCGAATTTTTGGCCCTACAACGTATCGATAAATTAGAAGGCCGAAATGAAATTTTTTTTCTATGGAAAATATTTTTTGCCCCAAAGTGGCGCAACAAAAAAATCGTTCTTCTTGAATTAAATGGTAATGAATAAATCATACAACAAATATCCTATTATATATTCCTCTCATTTCGTGAATTTTAGTAGTAGATATAACACGTGAAAGAACTTTTTATCAATTCCTTTGCTTGTTTAGAAAGAAGAATTTACTAATTTTCAGTATTATGTCTGGCGTCGAATAATTGCTATGAGAAATTTAAAAAATAGTGGTGGATATAATCGAGAAAAGTCATGAAATTTCGCACACTTTTAATTTCCTTCAAGTTATCGGTGGAGATGGATGACACTGGAGATAGTTCTTAGATGCTTTTTAGGTATTCTGGTAGGTCTGAGGTGAGTGAATCATTTAAATGTTGTTTAAAAGGTCTTTATTATCTTTACTCTTTAAGAAATCTTTTCGTATTAATTTTTAATTTTTATTCCATTAATCATAAATGGTTATATTTCATTTTGTCAATGGAAGTAATGGTAAACCTAATTTTTATTATTACAAATGGATATTATTAATTTATATTTACTATTACTTTAAAAATGTCAAAGTTAAACATTATTATTAATTAAACTTCTATTTTTTTTTAATACAAATTTAAAGGCACTAGTTGTTGTAATAAAACTAATTTATTAATAATTTTATATAACATATAACTATTATCATTGATAAATCAACATGACAAATTTATTCTTTATTGCGTAGTATGGTTTATATAACTTTTATATATGTGCAATTACATTCGTAGAGTATAATATTGATAATATTTCTATACTCTGTTTTCATATTTTCTATTACAGAAATCGTATCATCTTTGCAACCAAGCGAAACTTCAGTAAATTATTTAAGTTACATTGATTGTTAATTCATTTGCCATTTAAACATACTTTGTATCTATACTGCGCTAGATTTAAGTATATTGTATATTCCAACAACGTAAGCTTCAGAAAGATGTACAATTATTGTATAAATTAAAAACCTATTGTAAATCATATCCATATTTTCCTGGTACAAAATTGCAATTTTTCCTGCTACATCTTCTCAAGTTATGTTCTTCTGATTTAAAACTACGATTTTAGTTAAAAAATTTCTCGGAACATAAAAATTTCAGTTCCGAAAAATTTTACGTGTCACTTAATTATATTCCCCTTATGCAAAATTTCATGTGTGGTTAAAAATTCCCACCATGATCTGAAAATTTTAGTTCTAAAAAATTGTTGCATGTCAGCTCTTCGTCAGTTATGTTTTCCTAATACATAATTTCGTTTGTGATAAAAAATTGTTGCCAATACCTGAGAATTTCAATGCTAAAGAGCTTTTGCGTGCGACTTACTTGCGAGTTATGCTTTCCTTATGTAGATTCTTAAATTTTCGCAGGAAATTTTTATCAAAAGTTGTTTCATCTTGTTTCTATTATTTCTGTTACGATTCTTATACATACATGGATAGAAGAAAGGACGGATATATGGATAGAAAGACGAGCAATGGATAAGAAGCAAAAGGAAAAGGGGATGGGAAAGAAGATAAGGAAAGGGAAGTATGAAAGGGGTAAGGAAAAAATATAAGGAAATAGAAAGGAGGCATGGAAAGAAACATAAAAGAAAGAATACAATGAAAAGAAATATAAAGGAAAGGAAAGAATGGTGAGGAATACAGAAAATAACTAGGAAGGGAAGGGAAACGAACGCTCTTGGAACTATTATTTACCTTTGTTTTTTCTGCTTTCGAGGTTTTAAGTTTAATCGAGAATGAAGGAAACAAAGAAAAGGAAGTACAGGAAAAAGTGGAAAGAAAAAATCATTGAATTTATCATTTACCTTTGCTCCTGCCGATTCTAAATATCAAATAGGAATAGAAGAAAGGAAAGAGAGAGAGAAGAAAGGAATAGAAGAAAGGAAAGGAAGGAGAGAAAGAAAAGATCATTACTTTACCTGTATTCCTGCTGATTGCAAAATTTCAGCAAGATCGAAGAAAAGAAAATACAGGAAAACATGGAGGAATCCCGAAATACATATAATATGTACTGTATGCACAAGAAACCTGGCAGTTAATTGTTTTCTAAATCTGTTTTCTCTGCATTCTTTGTTATTTTATTACATTGTCAAAGGGTTAATATTGTCGTTGTTTCTTAGAAAACATTTAATTTGAGAATTAATCTCAAATGTATTAAAAATATTTCATTGATCTATCTAAACGTACAATAATCTTAGAATATTGCTCTGATTTCGTGCTGCAGACAAGAAATACAAATTGAACGTGTTGCTTTAGCAACAACCTATGTAGAGATTTAATGGTTTGCAGAATATTTAATGATGAAGGTCTTAACGTTCGTTGGTTGGGTTACCCAAGAGCTGATTTATGCTAAGATTTCGATAAAGTTTTAGAGCTGGGAACATAGGAAGTTTAGAAGTATTTGATTTATACTAGACTGTTTGCGTAGACAGTGGTTTCCGGAATAATTAACGATAATGGCTCTAATACAGAGCACATTGATAAATATTTACATTTGCCGTAAGATACTCAACGACTGTAGCAACTTAGGTACTCTATACATTTCAATTCTACCGTAGTATTTATTTGCTTACTCTACTTTCATTTAGGTAGCTTTTTCTTAGGAAAATAAAATTCCTTAAAATGATTAAAAAATTAATCTTTAATATGATCTCTACCATGTTTCACTAGGATCGTTAATTTCTTCAGAGTCTGATGATCATCAATGTTATTCCTGAATCTATTTCCCCTCATAGTCTGTCTTCCGATGTATTATTTTTAGTCTACCCTGAATATCTTGTAAAAAGTCTAAAAATTTCGCTGAAGATGAACGAATTTACATCTGCCAATGTTCCCCATCACTTTATCATTCTATAATTCCACAATATATTTATATTTACCAGGACTAAAAGCGACCTAACCGAAGTTAATTTGTCTTCATTAGTTCTTAATTCCGTGCCAGAAGGAATTTCTCGCTAAAAGACGACCTAGTTGATAGGTTAAACGCGGAGACAACGGAGGTCAGGTCAGAGAAGGTATTTGTACGAACGGGATGATTAAGCGAAAAGTTGTGCAAATGCTACTGAATACCTTCTGGTGACGAATATAGAAGGATTGTCATTGGTCTTTGTTTCTTAGAGGTATAACAGGCGAGAAAGAACGGAAAATCTATTAAAAAAGAATATAAATTGTAGAAGACGGCGTCCATTATGATAACGCAATCAGTGCTGATCAAAGGAGAATGTTAAAAAGTGTCCATTTTTGGACCTCCTTGCGAACAAAAATTTGTTGCAGGACATTGAAGAGTCTCTATTTAGGAACAAAAAATTTCAGTAGCGTTTATCCGAGAAAAGGATGGAAAAGTTGAAAACAATGAGCGCAAAGATAAAAAAAACGATCCTAAAGCCAAGAGTGGGATCGTCGGGATAAGTTCCCGGGTACTTTGTACCTTGAGGCCCCCGCTTACGTGAGTCCCATCTGGAACTGCCGAGCATGGTTAACAGGTCGCTGGCCGGCAGTGACGTGCTGTACATCCACACGATAGTCCCATCAATGACTAAGGTTGGTACCACGGGGGTCGAGTAAAAGCCCGGAGGGAGTTCGGACACCTCAGCTCGGCCAATTATGGGTTTGGACTCCTGGTCGCAGTGGTTGATGGCCAAGATGCTGGCAAGAGGGCCGAGGGTTATTGGCTCTCCCGAATGGCCTTCGGCGAGTGAGCAGTGTACCACCTGTTCCGGAACCGTCTTGG
Organism: Bombus impatiens; assembly: GCF_000188095.3. Lineage (NCBI taxonomy): Eukaryota > Metazoa > Arthropoda > Insecta > Hymenoptera > Apidae > Bombus > Bombus impatiens. The sequence goes on along the minus strand of NT_176779.1, from coordinate 125,659 downwards.
AGAGGGTAGGGCTTAGAAAACACCCCGTTCGACCTGAGACGAATGACAGCTCCTGCCAGGCTTAACTCATCCAGGTAGCAAGGTACTGGGTGCCTTGTGCGCTGGTTAGGCGTAACCCCAACCCCTGTGGCCCTAGGGGTGCCTGCGTACTGTATGGCGATAAATGTGCGCTAAGGAAAGAACCTGTTATCAAAGACAACAATACTTGCTATGCCAATTGGTATTTGTAATCGTCCAAATCCGAAATAGCATAACATCGTTGCTACGTGAAAACGGCAACCAACAACATAGTCTTCGTTTTACTTTTGTCACTTAATACGCAAATAAAATATTTTACATTATTTAAGTGCTTATAATGCAATTTTATCTTAATCAAAATGTTATTATTCGTTTATATTTCAATTTGATACTTTTGATAGTCAAGGGTATCGCTATTGTAATGTGGAATTCAAAGTCTCTATTTTCGTCGATACGGTCTGCACAATATCCAGGTGGTTGTCCCTTGTGTGCCACATGTACGTGTGCCACTTTATAACTTAGTATTGCAAGAAATTTCAATCGAGCAACTTCTATGCGGTGAAATTGTGCTCGCCTTATATTTAAGTTTTCTCCGTGTATCAATTCAGATAAATGATTAACTTCATTCGAATGATGTAGAATTCTATTCGTAATACGGCGATCAAGAGGAGATGTAGATACTGGTTTAAATGTGGCATTTACAATGTGTGACGGCACAAGTTGTTTTATAATCCTGAGATAACGTAGACGATGCATTATTTTAGATACTTTTGTCGAAATACTCGAATTGATTTTTATGCGTCCATTAATGATCTCAAAAATATACCAGTTTTTAGTAACAAGTCGTAATTGATTTATTGGTTCATCCGAAAAAGATGAAGACAAAGTATAACGAATGGGTAAGTTGAACCTCTGCTATTTTTTCATCTTTGCATTCATTTCTTGTCAACTTTTCTATCGGATATATGCTAATAACAGTTTTGTTCCTAGAGAGATGCTCTTCAATGACCTGCAAGAATTTTTCATTCGCAATGAGGTCCAAAAATGGCCACTTTTTAACATTCTCCTTTTCATATGCCTACCATATGTTATACCTGCCTTAGTATGTAGTACTCGTGGTTGTGCTATGCTTTGCGATATTTCTTTTCTTTTCCATATGTATTGCTTATAAATATTTTTTAGAACATGAAGATTCCAATTTCAAATCTCAAGGAAGATTCCCCCCTTCCAAAAATTTTTTGTGAAGTCGCAAGCAATGTTACAATATTATATCAGGATACATCGATTTCACAAGTTGATTGAAAGCGACTCAGCAACGATCCCGAGAAGAAAGTTCCTCTAGGAAATGTCTTACGGATGATAGTACCCTGCACATTCTGTTGACCTATATCATTCGAATTCTAATCAGTCCTCATTCCGTATGAGTAATCTGTTACCCTATAATTCTTCACGATAAAAAGCATCCGAGAGGCAGTGGATATCGATTTCAATTTATAAATGGTCTCAATCCGTAAACGACGAAACAGCATTCTCCACAGGGAATTTTTAGCCAGGCTTTGTTTCTTGGAAGTCTACCACGGATGTCGATGAACGTATTCTTGACAAAAGTTTCTATCTTATTTTACACTATTCGTTTCTTATGTATTTTTACGCTTGAAACTTGATAGTTTTACCGATAAGTATTATAAGTATTTAAGTGTAAAAATCGCATACGTATTATTGAAAGATATCGAGAAATAATGCTGAGATTTGCGATTTTATGAGACATAATTTCTAATAATTTCTAATAAATAAAACATAGTTCCTAATAAAATTTTTCACGTGAATTGCGATACATTTGTGACTTAATAAGAGAAAATTTTTGAAATTAATATCGCAATTATGTTAGAGACTATGATAGGAAATAGACATATAATTAGCAATTTCGATAATTACCGGCTAAATGTAATTAATTGCTCTCGTGTTCAATGGTTATCTGATGTGTACTGAATCGATTCACTATTCTATTATTATATTCCATTATTTGCGTCAGATGATCGAAGGTTTTGCTATCATTTTGAAGATGAAAAATTGAAACTAAAAGAGAGAAAGATAGTGGGGGAAAACTAGTTATTGATACAGATATCGATACAATTATTATACCGCAATAAGATATACATCAAACGAACAGAAGCAAAATTTAATCTCTGCACGTGTGGGAAGTAATAATTTCCATTTCGCGTGTCCATTTCCCTTAAACGTCATAATGACGCATCGATTTCTCATTTGCCAAGATGAAGGTAGCCCGTTTCCTCTTTGGAAAATAGCTTTTAAGAGTAACAGCGAAGAGACGACGACGAAGAAAAAAGGGGAATCGGTTCGATGACCGTCTGCTTTAACACCGACTGACAATAAAACACTTGAGAGAAACATTATCGATCTCTCGCGACTCTTTCGCCATCGATATTCCCTCTCTATGGTTGAATCTCGTAACGTTACAACTATCGAGAATCGTTACGTCCATTGTTTCACGAGAGATGGTAATGTATTTCCAAGCTTTTAATTCGAACTGCATGGCCGGCTTGTGAAATCAGCTTTAGGAAATATCGCAATATTATTTCAAAGATTAATTGAGGATTAATCGTGGGATCTCTGGAATGTGTAATTTATAAAATACTATCAGGTACTGGTAAGTAATTGCCGCTTAATACTCGAAATATTTGGATGTTTTGAAAGATAATGTAAAGATTAAAAAGAAAAGACAAATAAAGGAAAGAGAGACGAAGAAAGACAGAAGTAGGGAAAGGTGGTGTGTATGTGATGCGTTCCACACGCGTATTACGCATCGAAATTGCATCGAATAGCAATAGAGGACGAGTTTGGGACAGGTGGCTGCATTCCCAGGCTTATTGCCGAAGAATAAACGTTGATTTATTTCGAACGGTAACATTTCCCGGGACCGCTTTTCTCTCGGCTCAAGCGCGCGTTGCCTGAATTCCTAAAATATGGCGAGGAAACGCGGAACGGGGAAACTGGGCCAAATCGATACCGGCCAAATATACGTACGGCAAAAGTTCGAACTTGAAGCATGCATGCCGGCCCGTCGAATCAATTTTCGGTAACCGAAAAGCCATAATGGCCGCCGGAAGATTCGACGCTGAATTCGAGGTTCAGTCGAACCGTGGCAAACCTCGCGATTTCTGCATGAAAGCTCCACTTTCCACCTGATGAACACACGTTGCTCCTCGACGCTTTGTATTGTTGTAAATGGCGATCTATGAAATAATGTTATTACAGTTCGCGATGATGGTCGTCGTTAATGACACGTGTTCTATAGCGTTTTAGCATTTAATAGATAATCGGATTGAGAAAGAAGATAGTCGTAATTAGTGGCAGGAGCAAGTTCAATATGTACTTGTAAAGCCGAATCAAATCCGCTAAGGTTCATCTGAACAATTTCTTGCGAGAAATGTTCTTGCATTTAATTTCAACTAAGTTGATTCCACCTAATACTTTGTAAGAAAAGAAATACAAAGTTCTACGAAAAGTCCTATAAGAGGAAGTCATAAAATGGAAGGAATCGAAGTAACTCGAAGGTAATTTAAACATCTACGCTGTCAATCGAATTCTCAAAGTTGAAACACGAATTGAAACATGTCAGTAAAGTTCGTAACGATCGCTATTGTCAGTAACAAATCTCTCTACCGTTGAACGTAGTGATACACTTCACTTAACAATCGGGTCGTGAAATGGAAGGCTATGGAAAATAGCGATTTTTTTTCACTCCCTTTTGAAATCTCTTTTTTTCGAATCGTTATTGAAATAACGTTCGCGACGAATATTGTTGATAGTAACAAATATTCTGATATTGGATGTAGCGGTAGCACTTCAGCTAACAACTGAGTCGTGAAGGGAAAGAGTAGGGAAGATTGTGATTCCTTTCGTTTGAAAATTTTAGAATAGGTACAAAACAGCTGCAGATGAGTATCTGTTTCCAATAAAATGAGATATTATCGCGTTTGTTTCACAGTAAGCACTCTTGGTCTTCGATTTCGTTTCTTTTAATATAAGAAATACATTCTATATATATTTACCTATTTTTTCAATATATATTTTTCATATATCAATGAAATGTTTATTTTTGTCGTTTCAAACGAAAGTTTTAATAAAAATCTAGTCCAATTTTGAGAAATATTGACACGCAAACACATTATATAAATATTACTATTCAAAAATAGTGACAGTTAATATTGGAAACTATTTATATATAATAGACATATCGATGAATCGTGTTTTAAATTTTTAATTTTACTGGCGATATTTATGCAAATAATTAAAATTTCTTATTTATTGATTTTATAGAAGAAGATGGTGATTACTACTTTTGATTATTAATTTTACTTCAAACGTATAACAGATAAAATATTTTATATATGGTACTCAAACAGCTATAAATAAAACATTCAATAGCCTGATATTCCCGATATATCGTGTATTGGTTAAAACAAGTAAAAATATTTGAGGAATATACATAGCCTATGTTATTCTATGTCCAAAATCAATTGACCTCTCGAGACTACTCAACTATGAATAACGTCAGAAGTGGCCTTTTCTTTCCTAATTTCAATACACACTTCAACTATGTATAACCTAATGTGTTATAGACAAAGAATATATGCCTATGAATTCAAGTTTTCAATATCTAAAATAAACGATACTGAAAGATGCTTAGATACAAAGAAGCAATAGTCAATGTAAAATATAATAGTTTAAATATTCAGAAAAAATTTCCATATTAGATAGAGAAAAGTAGACATGCATATTTATCTTCCACGAACAACAGGAAAGATAACCTTGTATAATTCGTTCCTGGGAGTCATAATTTCAGGACAAAACCTTTTTGTTCATTAACAACCGTCACTTGGTTGAAATGCAAGCTGCGCGAGGACGGGGACAGCAGGGGAGTATGTAGCAGCGAGAATAGTTTAAGGTAACGACGCGTTTCCATGAAACGCAGCCACGTTAATATTTACCAGCTCAAAGAAATATGCGCATATCGTTAATTTTAGGTGCAACGAAGTAGACGAGTAGTAATGCTCGCTGAAGCAGGGATCAAAGAAACACGGTCGCGCGCATGCCTAGGAATTTCAAAAGGGAACGAGAATTCATTGAAAGAGAGATGGCACACCGCGCTTAGAGCGCGAACAAAAAATGGAAATGTACGAAATGCGTTGCGTAGAGATGCAGTTATTTTCGGGATCAATAGCCGCTCCAAGCCGAACCACTCGCGAATTACACGTAAATTGATTCAACGATAACAGGAATTGAAGAATAGGTTTCGTTAATTGATTATGAAAATCGCTGTACTGTCACTTTACGATGTTTTGAGAAGAACTGGGCATGAAATTAAGATAGAATTTACGTGACTAATATTTCTGCGTCATCTAATATTAATATAGTCGTTTAAACTTAGGTTCCGGGCATAACATTTCCAACGATTGCAAGCACTCTGGTACAATAATCGTCCACAATTAGCTTCAGGTGCTCGAATTAATGTACCAATTAGAAGCGTTTCAGGGGTACTAGTCGGCTGCGTGAGGTCGGATGTAATTCTTTAATGTTGCACGAACTCCTCGTAACATGAGGTCTTAGAATTAGTTAAGCCCGAAATGGCTCATATTGCTGGCGTCAGACTATCGAACAAAGTTACCTGCTGAATCATCAACGGCTTAAAGTTTCCCTTCTCAGCACTAATTAACCCGTTCTTTTCCCCAGTTTGCTGCCGTGAAATTTAATTTTCAACGAACAATAATCATAAATATTGGGATCGAGAGGACCTGGGTTCGTTGCGCTGCTGCGAATTCGTTCAATTCTAACGGGCCAATTAAAGAAACCTGCATACGCCTCAAGCCAAATTAAATTTAATTAACGCGCTGCAGGATCGAGACATGATATTCACGTAGCTACAATGGAGGAGAGGAGAAGGGTACGATAGTGCCGATAATTTCATCGAATCTTCATGCCGACATTTTGTAATTTTCTATGGCAACAAGAGATTTATTTAATGAAAAAATTCTTCAGATTGCTTTCCACTTTGAAACACGTTAGGAAAGTAGAAGGCAAAAGACGTGAAGAGCAATTGAAATTGTTAAAAAGTCATGCGATATTGCTATGGAGGTGGAACTGGGATAGGATTCGAGAAAAGGAGATGATGGATCTCGATCAAGATTTTTTGGAATATACAAATCTACTGATTCCACAAAAAGATACCATGTTAACTGTTAATTTTGACCACTAATTTACCATTAATTTATGCGTTTAATAATATTCACACACTATTGATAGAAATTGACCAATGTATTCAGATATTTGTGTGCAGCGGTGTATGTGTTAAAGGAAAAATTTTTAAACCTAGCATAGTACGGCATAGCATAATTTATCTTAGCTTAGCTTCCCAGTGGATCTATGATTTGAGGAAAGCTCTAAAAAATGTTAGAAATATAAAATTTCACGTACCTGGGGATAGGTGTCCTCCTGATATGGAGTCCTGCGATGGCACTCATCGTAGCACCTGCCGTCATATCCGCTGGGCGGCCGTGGATATGGATCCTGGACCGCAGCTGCAGCTGCACAGCAGTCCGGTATCTGCGCCTGGTAAGTCTCGTAGGGACACTTGTCAGGTTGGGCGGTAGTTCGCGGCGCCTGGTGCACTCGCTCCTGGGGCCCGGTCCCGTAACCGGTACCTCCGGAGTGATGCATCGTCCTCCCGTCGGTCACTACTCAATCACTGCATCGTCGCGATCGCGTCCACAATCGACACCACGTACCACGTCTGTGTCGCGAGCCGCTCTTCGTGCGGGTCCATCGTCACTTTTCTGGCCACCACACGTGTTCCCACCCCGTCAAATTGATTTAGCCCAGGCCTAACGTCGACCTGAATAGATACAGGGTGAGACAGGGCAGAACTGTCTCACCCTGATCTACTGACCTACGCTATTCGAGGTTTTCTTTTGGGTTCATATGGAGAAAGGTCTTGGGGAGCCCAATTAGTCGGAGGATAATGATTTGTTTCAACTTATTGTGGAAGTGGTGGTTGACCTGAGAAATAGAAAATTCATTCAACTGATTTACCATCCACCCGATTTTAAATTTAGCGTAACCTATCGACGATCTTCTGCTTCACTTTCATAGATTTCAAGCGAAGATTTTCTATTACTTCACATACTCATTCGGATAGATACATCAGATTCGAGAACAAAGCTGTAGATTCGAAGAAGACTTCTCGCAATGTCCAATTATAGTTTATATAATATATATACACGAAAGTATTGGTTTCCAACGGGTTGGTTGGTACGATCGTTCGATTCCAATTTACCACAGGTTATTCTTCGTACGAGGCCATTATTTTCTTCCACATTTCTTACACAGAATGTTCTGGAAAACTCTCGACTTCTCTTTTCCACCTTTCTTCTCTCTCTCTCTCTCTCTCTCCCGTGAATCTGAAAACGTCTCGGTGAAGTGATATCGATAGATAAAAGCTTGATTCGTTCAATCGAACGATCGAACAATTTCCTGGAAGCAAGGAACTCGGCACAAATACCTCGGGAAGATATCCGTAGCTATTCAGGGTAAGTACGTATGTTGCAAAAAGAAGGAGGAAGGTACAATTTCGAACAACGCCTCTCGAGCAATATGCTTGAAACGTTTGGAGCAATTATCTTTCACGGTTATGTCGTTTCACAGGGTGTTTTAAATTTTCAATCCATCTTTAATTACCGCACGACTAGCTCGCGTATCTCGTTAACATGAGCATTTTGGCACGAAAATCCCACAACGAAAGATACTTAAGGGGAAATATCGCGTACGAGGAATCGTATCCGTGCTGAATAAAATCGAGTTCTCGGTATGATTCAAGAGTATGTGTTCTGCTCTTATTTTTCCTTTTTTAGCTTAGTAATAGCGGTATTATTCTTGTTTCTATTGTAGAGTGGCTATAAAAAGTACTGGCACGGTACATAATACAATAGTAAGTACGTAAAACTGATATTCTTAGAAGAAATTTTAGAAACAGATTTAGATTAATTGTCGATATCTACTGGGCGATGCATATCTTATTTCAAATTCCCTTTCTTTAATTGGACTTATAAAAAGGTGATTTCGCATAAACACGCATAGTCATAATTCTCTGAAAGGCGTGACCATCTGCGCTGAAACGATCAAAATCTCGCGATTCCACGGGTTCTGAAGTTCGCCCTCAAATTATTCCACGCGATCAATCCTCATCAGCCGAATCATCAATCTTCAAACGTTGGGGGAAGGAAGAGGAATCTCCTCTCATTTCCCTTTCCGTGCCTCTCGTCAAGACACGCGTGTACACACGCGCTTGTCCACAATCTACCTGGTCGTTTCTGTACACGATTTGACCACGAATTCCCAGCCCAGCCTCGAGTTTGTTACGCTAGACAAAATCCTTTGTTTCAACCCGTCCTTTTGCTCGCCGTTTCGACTCGGCGTCCTCGGAACGCCACTTCCGGTGTACGTGCTCGTATTCCATAGGTTTCGCTTCCCCTTACTCTCTACGTGTCGCTGACTTCTTTTCCCTCGACCAGTGGAACAAGCAAGCCTTTCGACCATCAGTCGGCTAGTAAAAAGGTAACGAAAAAATGACGATGCTAAATCTTGACCAGGAAGTGGATAGAACTTTAATTTTTGGCTTTTCATATTTGTGAGTGAAAGTGAAGCGTGCATTACAATAATGCTAATTTTGGAATTCTAACTTTTACGATAGTTACACGACATATTTGTGATTTTTTCTGGTTGAGTTAAATTTGGCTGAATGATTAGATATTTAAATTTAAAGGTAATGCGTGATATTGAATTGAAGTTTCGAGAAAACGTTTTTTAATTAATTAAGCCAATATCATTAGATAGGTAAATTAATAAAGATTGTGGAATCCATATCTCACAGAACTACCAAACTAACCCAATTGTTCCTACAATACACAGAAGCATCCATTCTCGAATATCACAACGAAACTATGGGTATTGCTGACAATTTTAATTAAAGCTGCCTAAAGCTCTTACAAAGAGGCAACCTGCGAGGCTGTTAAATCCATAATTCCACGATCTAAGAGAGGGTCGACTTGCTCCCTCCTTTCAGCCATCTATTTCCCCTTTGCTGTTCCTTCGTGGACTCTGCTCCTTGATCAGAAGGCTTGCTACGAAGGAAAAAGCTCTTCCATGCTTCCAATGATCAGAGAGGTCGAGTGTAGCCGGTGAAATGCAAGGAACGCAAAGAAAGAAAACAAAGAACGAGCCAAGAGAGAGAATAAAAACAGAATCGAGCTAAGAACTCGTCGGTATGATTTCCTTGACGTTAGCATGCTGTTTTATTCATCACCGTAGTCATCTAGATAAGATAAGATTGGTCAGCTTCAGTCTCAAGTTAGCAAGGTTATCCTGTGGACACTCGATGAACAAAGTTTTCGTTTAATTATCTCTGGTCTGATATCGAAGACGAATTCAGAAACTGAAATGGCAAACTACGTAAGTGCCAGAAGAGGAGATCTTCTTCATCTCGGTGTTATACATTTTTAGTACCTACCTCTTCTCTTATCAAGTAGAATTGTATTTTTAAGGACTGCACCTTAATTAGCATAGGTAAAGCTTGCAAATAAATTCCCCATTTGTCTCATTCCCATTCTGGAGTGAAATTAAATAATAAGTGTTGTCAGTTAATGAACTAAATGAAAGTAATTACATAGAATACCAAGATAATTAAGATTGCAAGGTATATTTCTCAATTCGCCTAGGCTTTTGATAATGGACCACCAACTTTAGCGTTCCTTCATTTTCATAATTCTCAATTGAATTTACTGAGGTACAGCTTCTAAATGAAGAGGCTTTATTTAGTTACATTTAATTCTTACAGCAACTGTATTCGCTTCTCCACACTTTCTCGCCTCCTTCTCATTGAATTACTTTGAACACCACAATTCCTCGATTTTCACAATATCTGTTGTTCACTATTTATTTAGCGTAAATACTAAGTTTTACAATGTAAATACACATTTTCACGAACGTAATTAAGGAAATGGTATCTACATCAGTAGTTTAATTACTACATATATTTCTATAAATAAACGATTATTTATTATTAACTTATTGGCAACATCAACGTTCATCAAAATGCCTAAGACACCTATCCTTGTTCCAACATTATTAATGACATTTTTTTTATTATGAATTCTCCTAAAATTTTCAAAATTCTTCGAAACCTTCGATATAAAAAAGGATAAGTTGATGAAACAAATATTTTGCCAAACATTAATCTTCATTTCTACATTAGTGAAAATGCCTATTTTCTAAGTAATCGCCTCGTTCATTTGGAAGTTCCCACTTCGGTTTATCCAACAAGAGTTCTTCAATAAAATGACACGCACTATTTACTCGGTGAAGAGCACCGACCCCACTTTAAATATCCCGAGGAATACCGTGAAACGCTGCGGTCCTTCGGCTCCCTCGCATCGAACGACTTCGAAACACGCAATTTCTCGCATTGCCGCCGCGCCGAACGGCAAATACTTCGCCCGGCGGATTCCCGGGGGCCGTTTACACGCGGGAATTATCAGTCGTTGGCGTGAAATAAAGGTGACGTCGCGCTCAAACGCGCAATACTCTTCCAGCTAGTCGACGAGACTGCCGTCAGATCGGCTAGATAATTTTCTCTCTGGCTGGATGTGAAAACGCGGCTCGGTGGAGCGAGGCGAGGCGTCCTTCGTCGCACCAGGTTTTCTCCAGTTTTCTCGACGTACCACCGTTCGTCTTCTCGTCGGGCGGCGATCATCAATCTTGGACAGTAAGGGGTAACACGTTCATCTCCCAATTACGTCGTTCTTCCTTCCGGGAGAGAGAATTTGCATCCCGGAAGAAACATGCCGCCGATGCGATGACTCCTCAATAAATCGACTTCTTGGACGTGCACTTTCTCGACATACTTCCCTAATATGGAGATAAACTCGCTGATGACAGAGCTCCGCGAACCATAGTTTCTTATTTTTGTCAGGTCCTCCTCGTTGGTTATTCGTTGGCATTTTGGGAAGATTATTGCCACGAATTTTATCATACAATTAGTTTGAATTGCTTGCTCACGTTTTAAAAGGATTCCGATCGAGATTTAGAGTAGCTTTGGTATACGTACTTTCAGATTTTGCAAGTTTCACTTTAATAGCATTGAAAGATTATGTGAAAAACATGGGATGAAATATTAATATTATAAAATAGAAAATTTGTGTCATATGTTATATTGTCGGTAGCTTTACATTTTATGCTATGTATAATGTAATATATAATATTATATATTAGATTGTCCGAAAAGTTTCTTTCATTTCATAAGGTGATAATAGATGAATTGTTTTATATTATTTTAATGAATTAGGTGTGGTGAATGGTAATAAACTAACCTGGTCGTCCAAGTACAACATAGAAATCCAAGCCATAAATACCAATGCTGGGATCATATTTAATTCCTAAGTCAATGTGTTCTTGAATACCAAAACCGAAGTTTCCAGTGCCAGAGAAATTTTCTTTTCTCAATTCATATTCCCGTACCTTTAAAAGGAAAAGCAAAATTGAACACTTAAAAAGAAATTAAATGTAAAACATTCTTATCAGTGATAGAATTACCTTCAATCCACGTTCAAGAATTTCCTCTGCTTTAGCACCTCGTACTGTACAATGTACTGCAATTTTTTCATTACGGCGAATGCCAAATGAACGCACAGTATATCTTGCTTTAGAAAAAACTGGTTGCTGTCCAGTTAATTGTTCTAACACCTACAAAAATTTGAAAAATCTTAATAGAAATGAAAAGTGTTCCTTAATTTGAAAATCGTTATTTATATTAATCTATATTTAATTACAAAAAAGATTAATTTTTAAGAAACCAACTTTTAACCTAATATAATTAGAAATATATATATATATATATATATATATATACATAAATATATAAATATATATATAAATAATATAAATATAATATAAATTATATATAATATTTATGAAATATATATGTATATATATTTCAAAATTATTTTCGATTATTTCAGTTTTTTCTGTATATTTTTTCACATATTAAGTTTGGCTCTATAAGAATTAATTTAATTTTTAATATGTACATATATTTTATATTCTGGTACAATCGACATTACGTAAATGTTGTGCACAGTTAATAGAAAAAAACGGAGTTCAGATTATGACATAGAAGATTCGATAGAGGGAAATCCTTCCCCCTTCTGAGTTCAGGTATTTCCTCGTCATCGACGGCTGTTTCTTTGAAAATGCGAGGCACATATCTCGCAATGCTTAGGGTGGTCTCTCCATCAAAGAATTACGACCTGGTTCTACACAAGCGTACACTTAAGAGTGGAAATCCTCGATTTCAAAGAGATAGAGGCGTCGAGAGAAGAGGAGAGGAAAGGAGACTCGTCCCTCTTTGTCTCGGGAGAGGATGATAAGGGTACAGGAACAAGGAGATCCTCTTTCGGAGGATCGTCATCCAACTTTCACCTACATCGCGTACAAGTAAGATTGCGTCATCGTCGTGTCAAAATGTTGATGTTTTTTTTCTGCTGTTTAAACTTCCTGTACTATTTTTCTCACTATTTTCATCATTATTTCTGCATTGTGTGGATATATTTTTTTTTAAGATTGTACGTTGAAACAAAACTTCTAAATCAGCAAATCAAACCTTCAAAAAAAAAAAAAAAAGAAAAAAAAGAAAAAGGAAAAAGAAGGGAACGAAAATACATACGATACACATTCCACTATAAACCACATTCTTTCCAAAAACTTCAACCACAATGGCGACACAAACTTTCCTGTGCGACGCGTAGTTTTTCATAAACATACGTTTTCGACAAAGAGCCTGGTCCGCTTCTCGTAATCGAGCATCCTGAAGCAACTCTAACACCATAAACTCCGTGGAAGTCAATTAAATCACAGTATTGCATCCCCGGTTCCGAGCACATCCTTTATCTAGACCTAGAGGATCCAAGAGATCGTGTACGCTTCCCTGTCTCTCCTCTCCTTCTCGACAATAGCGATCTCTTTCCTGCTAAGAATTACCCTCTTCTTCCTCCTTTCATCCTCACACACACGAACCACGTACGATGTCTCTCCCTGGTCGGAAAAAGACTACATTTCTGGAAGTCCTTGGATAAGTTTCTCATTCCCCTTCCGGCTCACCTATTTTTCCATTCTCGTGACGCTTGCGTATCATGGAGCGTGCAACAAACGTCCGTGAAACTCTTCCTAGAAACTTTTCGCCGGACTATCCTCACGAGGACGTCGGATTCTGCTTAGCAAACGCGAGCAACGCTCGTTCGTAGGTGTGTTTTTCTTCTTTTCCGTGCTCGCGAATGGATGATAACTGCGAAACTGGCAAGGAAAAGTTTCTTTGAAAACTTTGCAACGGGTTGGCGATTTTTTTGTTTGAGTGGTCGCGTTGGGTAGCCTCGATGGATGAACGAACTGGGCATTGAAGTTTCTATATCTCTGTCGAATTTAACACGTTCGTCGCCACGTCACACATATCTATGTAACGAGTATACTTCCGTGGGGGCCCCGTCACAAAGTATGGGTGACGCTCTTCTTGTTCGAGTTAATTAAATATAGGATATTATATATAGAATATACAACATAAAAATATCAAAAATATAGTACACCATACTTTTTATTAATTTATATTCTGGATAATATATTACATTATGCTACATCGCGTGGTATTTGTTAAAACGTTCCAAACACATTTGGGGTGATTTTGAGCACTTCGAACAATAGTTGTGGACTCCGTCATCACTACTCTTCTCACCTTCAAATATATTTTCACACTGTTTACTGAACATTTTGAGGATGAAAAAATCACTGATGTACGTCTCACAAGTATGCTTCTTGACTAAATGAAAGATCTGAGATATTTGCCATGAGATCCCTCGAAATACTCTAGCTGGAAAGTTTATCGCTTTCTCCGCGTCAGAACTAAATAATCTTTTCTCTACAATGAATCGAAAGCAATAAACAGTGAATCAAGGGCGATAAACAATGAATTCCCGCTTGTCGCTCTATTTACGTTCTGCATACCGGCGGTCGGATTTGGACCCCGCAGGAAACTTAGCCGAATCACGTTGGGCGACGAACGTGTTAATAGCTTGACAAACGTATTGCGAACGCTTTAAGTTGTAGACTTTGAAAGGTTGATCGTTAATTATCATAATTTAGTTTTTGATTATTATGTAATTTAGATATTGTGCGATCGATGTACTTGATTTCATCTTACGTGTACTTAAAAGGTGATATTTTTGATTGTCATTTGTCAATTTTTAAGCGTATTTTAGTGAATTTACATTTTGTGAATCTTCTGACAAAGGTTCGTGTAAAATATACTTTCGATAACAAAATATCTTTGCATTTAGATTTTGGAAGGGACAACGACATGCAATTTTTCTTAAATAGGTATTTTTTAAAACAAAGTTTTTATGTAATTTTCAGGCTAAAGACTAATTATAGAAATTCTAGGAGAATTATTGGTACATCAAAAATTCTTATCATTCATAAATGTACTCGATTCTTTATTTTTATATTTCTGTAGCAAAAAGTATTTTTAAGTATTTTTGTATTTCCAAAGGAACGTACAAATGAATGAATCTCTGTTAAGAATCGAAGAAAAATACCTATATAATAAATAATAAAATATTATAAGAATAGTGAGGAAACATTTTCAAACTTTTGAGTAGCTTGAAGATTTGCGTAGATTTATCAGATCTTTGGTTCCCTGACTATCGCGGAAATTGTAGGCCGAATATAAGTGGGGAACGTGTCCTTTCGATATCCTTACAAGATCTTTACGAGTCTTTTTACGAGTGTCTGGATAGAGGAGCAGCTCTCATATAAATACACATTCAAGTCTGCTGTTTATTGAATTTACGTTTCTTCTGCTGCATTGCTATCCTGCATTTTTTAAATAACTGAAGAACTTTGCAACAGGTAATTTTCCAGTACGCAATTACTTCTCCATTCAGCATAAATTTATATTTCTTATTTTCCTTTTTTAAAAACAGAAAATATCTTCCAAGTGTCCAGAGAACATCCACTTCGTCAGTAAGTTTTACTTCCAATCTTTCAAAAAATCCTCTTTCTGGCTTAATGAGAGATTTTCAAAATCTTCTCCATCTTCTTTTCTCTCACTATAGAAATTCCTCGTGGAGACGCATTCGTCTTTCCATGTCTGCCGGATCGTCGATAGCAAAAATCGCTGAGGGAGAGCTTCGTCCGAGGAGTTTTAGCAGGAATCCTCGTAAAGTTCTAAGAGGCGGATTTAGCTTAACGAAGCCTCGCGATATTCAGACCGCGGTCGCTCGTAAATTTTTCCAGGACAGATAAAGCTCGCCGGACGAGTTAAACGGAGAAACGCTCGGTAACTCGTATTTATCTCGTTGGATACCGCAAATTTTTTCGGGAACCACGGCGTAAATTTTTAAGTTCTGGCCACCCTGCATGCCGTTCACCGATTACTCGCTGCTAGTCGGCTCGCAGATTTGTGCAAACTCCGTGCTTCTTCATGCATAAATGGAGATAGAACAAAATTATTTGAGAATCTTGCAATGGAATGTAACTGTTGTACTCTCATTTACTACCACAAAAGTGTAATGATCGAAACTTACAAGTTAGTACATTAGCAAGTATATGTACGTTAAGTGTTAAAAGCTTGCAAGTCGAAGTATAATGAGAATAAGTTGGAATTTTCGGTCGATATTCACAATTAAAAGTCAGAGCGTTAAAGGTTACAAAATGACAATAATTAAACATTAAATTTGTATTTGTGTTCAAGACTTTAATCAACTTATTCTTTATATATTCTTTATATATACATGTCGGAGATGAAAGGACATCGGAGCCTCCCCTTTGGAACTTCGGGAAAATTCCTTAACACCGTAATTTAAATTCTACCTTAGGTGTAATTAAACAATTGTTGCCATTCAAACCGATTGTATTTGTTTGAGATTTGTGATAATGAGCTTGGGCTCGAGACGACAACCAGTCGCCAAACGTAGCCACGGTCAAGGGACGAACGTTTTTACCTAACAGGGGTATGGAGTAATTCTATAGCTCTCCTTAGAAGAAATACTTGTAGCGGCACGCGACAGTAAACATTCCAACGGTTTCTGTCCCGTGGCTCGCCACACGTAGACCCTATTCTTCGGGTATGATAGTTACCAGATGCCGACGCATCTCCACAGTACATGTTCAGCTAGCCTGAGGGCCGTTATAAATATTAAGATTTAGTTATCTAAAGTCCTTCAAACAGACAAACAGTCTTTGTTCTAACTACGGGAAGATAGGGGAGATCTATTTTTTTCAACGAACAACGCTTCCCGCTACAACCCTAAGGCCATTGTTTACCGTAAGGCCCGATTACCTGTTACCACTGTAATATCTCTACCTGTATTAATAAATTGTATCTTTGTTGTACCGCACCGATGGCTAATTTCAGTGAAGATTCATTAAACGCCCCTAACCCTAATTCTAATGTAAACCCGACATATAAAAAAAATAATAACATAAAAAATATTTAGAAAGAATCTTTATCATATCAGCAGCAAATTCTGTTATCCCAATGGCAAAATCGTTCCTTCCCAAAATTTGAACGAATCTTACTTTCGTAAAAAAGTCGAGCTGATACAAATTTAAGTCACCCGAAATTCATTTACGCAGGTAGATCGACTGGCGTAAAACAGGCGATAAAAGATACTCAAGAGAGGCGGGGAAAGTTTCCAGCGCAAAAATAAAATTACTTTTACGAGCGACACTGGCCCCCGTAGGTCGGCCATAAACGTAGATACTCGTGCGCCGCGCCTTCGCCGAATCCCTGTGAAATTTTTTAATAAAAGAAATCTTGCCGTAGCAGCCGGGAAAATTTATTGCCATGGAAATAATTTTTGCTCGAGATTCGCTGGGCTAAACGCGAGTACGAGATGAAGTCCGCGAACGCAACGAAACGGACACGTGATGCTCCATGGAGAGATATAAATTTCACTTCTTGACAGGACACAAAACAACGTGACCGCGTGGTTGTTGTACGGTCATCAAGTTATTTTATTAACCTTCTATTTATCAAGTCTATATCCAGCGTTTGTTTTCTCACTCTTTGTCCAACATTTGCCCAGTCACGATTCTTCCTTCTACGAGTCTGTCAACATTGACTTTCATAAATCGTCCCATAGGGAATGATTATGATCGTCAACGGGATGACACATCTCTCTCTTTCTCTCTCTCTCTTCGTTCTGGAATTTCTTAGCCTTAGAGAAGCGAAATAAGTTCTTATATCGCGAATCATTAACATGGCTTCCGTTTTTAGAAACATTTAAGATTAGTCGTTTGACATTTATCTTCATTTATTCAATTTATTGTATTTGTGCTAGATCTGATGTCAAGAAAGAACACAGAAAGGAAGCCATTTTGGGGATCGAAAATACGCTCTAAAACGTTGCACGAGTAAAGGATCGCGGAGATTATCGGTGGACTCATCTAGCTTGTCGAAGGATATAGATCCCTTGCAGCAACATAAATCCTGTATCCTGCCGGAACACGGTGCCAGCAGGGTGCGGCTATCGGCTTATTCCATCATTCTTGTGTTTATCGAGCTGGCGTTTACCCTTTCACGCTCTCCATTTCTTTCTTACCCCCTTCTTCATCACAGCTTTTCTTCCTGTTTCTCCCTCTCTCTCTCTCCTTTAGATCTACGCCTTAGCTTTCTCTGAGCTATTCATCGAATTGCTCAATAAGGTTTCGCAGTTGAACCTTCGGGTCAAAGGTATTCGTCGAAGGCTTCATAGTGCAACGACCTCACCTTGCATGGACATAAGCTCTTTCTTTTTATTTTCCTTTTTCTCTTCGTCCTTTTTCTCATGCTTTCTTATTGCTCTTTCAACGTGGATCCGTGAAAGACAATTATTTTTTCTTTCTTTCGCTATAGTTCCGCCAATAGTCACGAAACTGATATTCTTCTCGAAGAAGTCATTTGGAGATTCTCTTTATTGTCCTTTATCATTTCGAAAGTCAGAAATTACGAGTTTATTTTACCTGCGTTAAGTAGGAACTTTTGGGTTGAAGTTGTGGTAATGGAGATTGTAAGATTCTTTTGTGATTTTAGAATTATATGAAATCGAAGCAGAACTATTGGTACCCTTGCGCTTGGGACTGGAACTTGCGGCTAATCAGGATACTTTAAGTTTTAGCCATTTAACTATTTTAACTCCTTAATTATAAAACTACCGTAATAACATTAAAATGACATTAAAAAGCAGTCTCAAGTTTTACCAGATTATCTCCTTTCTATACTTTGTTATTCATGGGAAAAATTTCCAGCGGGCATCACAAAATCGTGAAATCTCTTATATTTCCTTAAAATTTATTCGAATATTACAATCGGTGTTCCATGGAGTAGTGGCTGATTAGCGATTAAGAATCTCGTCATACGACGACGGCTGGTAGAGCCGGCGACGAACAGCTCGTTCCATTTCCTGATTTAACAACCTCAAGGGGTCGATCAGACCGTAAGCCCCCATCGTCGATGTTCGACGAGCTTCCGGCGAGCTTTCACGTCTCAGGAACGAGACGAAGGAAGGGTATTTCCACGTGACCTACAGCCGCTTTCTCGCGCTACGTGCAACTCGAACGCCTCGATACCTATCACAGTTCTAGCGCGGATTTTCCTGATAGCCTTGAATTCCATCGAAAGGTCAACGATATTTTTCCGTTTGCTTCCCACATTTCTCATTCTTTGTTTCTCTGTATGTCTTTTATTTTTCTCTCGATGTAGGATTCGTGATATTTACGTGGGAACTTGACACGTATCGTGTAAGAAAGTAAGGAAGGCGTAAGTAGGTTACATTTTTGAAATTGTGACTTTATGAGGACAGGAACAGTAATGTTTTAGTGATTTGATCACTGTATTATTTCTTGTAGGTACATGCAATGATATTTGATACATAGATAAAGCATAATCGTCAGCAGAATCGTTTAATTTATTTTACATAAAATCATTGTTTCGTAAGCAGGATCCAAACTATACATGTTATCTGATGCGTAAAATTGCATTTATAGGAGGTTGACAGAGGATCGTATTGATAGATCATCAATTGAATAGTTCATTGATGACAGATTATTAGGTGTCGGATTATCGAGATTCTATTGTTTAGACCATAACAAGCGCCGCAAATGAATAGTGATTTAGACGAGCTGAACGCCAATGTGTACGTCCATTCAAGATAAGTTATGGCATATTGCATTAAGATCTAAATTATCTGAATTAATTGGAGCCTGTTGTGCAATCAAATTAATAAGTAAAATCTACAAATAGAAATATTATTCATGATTATAATTAAAGAAGAAACTCGATCATCGTATTTTGGAATAATTAAGTAATTATACAATTTATCAAAGTATTTTCTTTGATCAAGTTCTGTTTAATTAAAAATCTCTTTTCGTGTACGTAATTAATTTTTGTGCAACGAACAGCAAGATATTCAAAGAAGCCGATTTATCGCACATACATTCCTGCACGAGTGTTTACATGTCTAAGGAAGGTTTGTCACGTGTAATGCCATTCGTTTTTCGCTCGCGACGATTCGATGCAGTTTCATTGTTAATTAGACAACTTCAAGCTTCCTGAGTAATTGGATAAGTTTACGAGTTGCCGGTATAGTGAGAGAATTTGACAATTTTCCTCGTATTCCTGTTTATATAGAAATTGATTAAATAAAATATGTTTAAAATAATTGATTTCCACATCTAATACCAACGTTACCTATTTCTTTGTTTTATAGTCCAATTATTTTCAAAAAATGAACTTTATAAGAGAGTTTAACTTTTAAGAGAGGGATACTATTATAATTAATATAACAATGTTCATATTTGTTTCACAATGTTTCATATTTTTATTATAACTTCTAAATAAGGTATTTAAAAGTTTATGTTTATAAAACATTTTTTTTCTTAATTTTACTTACAGAATATGCTAATATTATTTTGTCGAGAAAACTGGGACGCCCCGTATAAATATTTCTGTAGAAATATTAGACTCCAGTAAAATTCTCAGATATTTAGTTCCTCTTATCCATCTGTGAAGATATAAAGATATAAAATGACTCGCCTTGACATTGATAAAAAGATCTTTTGATTTTTTTATTTATTTTTTCTCATTCTAATAAAATGCATTCGGTCAATTCATTTATGCTATTTGAATTTTGTCTGCCTTTACCAGCTCTGCTTTAACAGCTCTAACAAGATCTCCTCAATAGTTTTCTATCGTATTTATATATGTCAATGGAATGTGCCATTTCAAAAGTGCAACATTATTACTCTTAAAATATGTTTTTACTAGCTTTGCACTCTTATTACCACGTGAACCGCCGTGTTATCCTGTTGAAATATATTACTCCCCAGAGATTCGTGTTGTGTGTGTTCCAATTTGTGTTCAAATTAATTCTAAATACTTTTTACTGTTCAGTTTACCCTGAATAAATTTTGTATTTGTTCCGCCATGAAAGACAATATCGGCCCACATCGTCACTACGACAGCTCAAAATTTTTGCTTCCTTTCGCATATCAGGGTAACAATAATTCCACTCGTCAGATCTTTCCAAATTAAATTTCTTTCCATCAGTAAACGACACTTTTCTGCATTTCTTTTTCCAGTGCACGTGTTCTTCCGCAAACTACAATTTTGTCTTCTCATGTGCCTCTGTTAGAGGAGGTTTCCTTTGCAGTTTCTTTCGCTGTAAATGCTTACATTGTTTCAGGATACCTTGGACATTTCTGATATTCGTTTTCAGCAGCTTCAGCAATCTCCCTTGCAGTTATCGATGAATTCTATGCTGCTCTTTAAATAGCACGCTTCTTTCGTACTGTTAAAACTTTCGGTCATCCATGATGTTTCCTTCGGCCGTAATTTTGTGCATTATAAGAAAAATTAACAACAACTTTTCCACTTCTGCCGACAGCTTTAGTGATTTTCTTTGTTTTTCGTATTTATAATATATACGATCATAAATACGATTATAAGCAAATAGTAATATTCACAATTATTCGTAATTATCTTAAAATAGAAATTTTCCTTTTGATAATATTAAAATCGTTTACATTTCTCGATCTGTTGGATTTTTTCACATCTTATTTTCTACAAATTACGTATAATATCTCACTACACTACATTCTAAACTATCACTCACTGACACTTGCTCGTGTTCAATTGAGAAGTGAGAATACACAACGTGTACTATCATTTTGTCGGGCTAATTTTGCACAATATAAATAGAACAATGCACAATACAATAGAAAGCTACGTATTTCCACACCCTTTCACATCTACTACAAGCTTCACAGGGTGTGCTATTCTTTACTGCGACTTGACTAAGTATTTTGATCATCTTTCAAATAATCTCACTTTAATACTTGCTTGAAACTGTTGTGTAACTTATCTTATATCATTGAGACAATGTGAATATATTTCAGATACGTAATTTAAGAAACAAATAATAAATATAATTAGATAAAGATATTTGCAGACTTTTATTGAAAATAATCTTTTTCTTTGTTCCTCGTCATTTTTAATGAAATAATTCGAAATTATACTATATTTGATAATATGCAGTTTTAAAATGTTATCAGACGATGATAAAAAGAATCAAATCAATCAGAGTGCATTAACACCATTCGCACTGTATTTCGTTTGGTTCCGCCCTAAATTCGAGGTATCGATTTCATCTTTCGTCTAACGATCACAGGTGGCTTCCTCAGGCGTCTTTAGCCTCTCGTTTCTCTTTCGAGCCGGTTGCATTGGCGAGTCAGCCGATTTTTGTGCGATTTCCACGCGCTAACGAGCCGCGAATCTCGGGTTTCCTAGAAAAACTCCGAGAAATATCGTAGCTTAAGATATCGTGGTGTGTGTGCTTAAGCGCGAGTGCAAAAGTCCGTAGGCTATTTCTTCCAGCCTTTCCTCCCTTGGACTTTCCTCCCTTCTTCTGTTCGTCGGTCACCAGGTTTTACACTTCTCCCTGTAGCCTTCTCTTGTTTTCCATCTCTTGGTTCTTGGTCTTCAGTTTCTCTTTCTTTGGAGCTCGCGTACGCCCTTTAAGTTTAAGATTAGTGGCAGCCCCATATATATATCGGTAGTTAAATTGGAGGGAAAATCCTGTTTTCTGTTGTAGGAATATATATTTTGTTAAAATTAATGACAAAGGTTACTGTATGCATAATAATCAAATCAGATCTTCTTATCTTTCTTATTTTAACCATTTTGATCTTCAGTTCATAGGATTCAAGAGGTTTTTAAACGTGTGTTGTGGTTAGTATTAACCGGCTGAAGAGCTTAAATCGGGACTAACTTCGCGAATTTCAATAAGAACGTTGGAAAAACAAATTAAAATCCAGACGATCTTTACCAAATATTTTCTTTGAAATTTGAAGCTTGGGTATAGCTCTTCCTGTCTCATTAATTTTATTAAAACGTTAACTTGAAATAGTTTCGCTATTTAAATTCGTAAGTACTTGTTGAGTTGTTTCACATCAAAGCAATAAATTCAGTAACGAATATAATCCAGTACGAATTTTTACAAAATATACATCATATTAATGCTTAGCAATGTAGAGAGAAAAATATTCGACCAATCGGATTACTCGACTGGGATTTGAAACCGGATTTTCCACTCGCCGAATGAGTAGTTTCTCCACAGAGGTACCCAGACCATCGGCGAATGTTTTCTCCGGAATTCTTATGTGTTATTAGACAGTTGCCTACAGCAATTAAGTAGTTCTTCGATATAGTAGATAATTGAACGGTTAATATTGATTAAATCGTTTAAAATGTCAAACATAATTACATATATAATTTCCATAATACATAATGTTCGTAATTGCAATAATTTAACCCTTAGACTGTAAACGTTTTTACCCTAGTCTCAGTACCCTCAAACTGTAAACGTAAGTTTGTCGCATTCGGTGCATTTTTCAACAGGTACTCAATTTGGATTTTTACAAAAGTCAGCTTGTATATTTAGGATAAGGAATTTACATGACGCGAATAACAACAGGCTCTAATTATCAGTACAAATTAGTATTATACAAAAGACAGAAATAGTCGTAATACATCACAATCAATGATAATTAAAATATTAAACAGAGATAAATAAAAAAACCGATAAATGAATCTTACCTCTGTTTCTCCGATATCTTCCAAGCGAAACTATACTTTGGTTTCTTTAATGATAGATATACATATTTATCTTTGTTCGTTTGTATTTTTTACATTTAGAGATATCGAAATGCCAATTGATTCCACAATTTTTAATTACATCGTGATAATAAAATCAAAATTCACATTCATATTTCATATTTAAATGGAGTGGCGCGTTTGAATGAAAATTCACCACCTTAAATTTAATTTCGTCATCGTGTACGAACAATAAATATCGTCGCAAATATTTCGCTTCTAAAATGGAAAAATCAATATATATATATATAGCACTGTTGCACATCACACTCTTAATCAATAAAGTAAAAGACAAAACGCGAGACTTATTCTTGTCCTCGTCGCTGAAACGTTCTGGCTGGAACTTCTCAGACTCAGGGAATTACTTAAGATCGTGATGCAATGCGTAAACAGGAAACCACACAATGTTATCCGAACATACGATTAAATACTTGTAACCGAGTTCCGCTGGAGGCAATTGGAACTTTCGCACACAACCTGTTGATGAAAACCATCGGAGGATATTTTCGAAAATGTCTGCGATGTCACCATTTCCATGTACTTCATTTTCACGAGAGCCTCGTACGAAATCAGCCCGTTTCCTTCTTCCATATATCGATCCACCTCCTCCCTTAGTTTCTCTTGAACATTCGGATTAAGCGCCAACTCGTGGGCCATGTAACACATCAAGATGGAGGACGTATTGAAACCAACCAGAAAGAAGATGAACGTCTTTGAGCTGTGATATCATCGATAGTCGTCTAATACTTGGCAGGCTTCTCCTTATCCATAGCCTGCATCAAAAGGTGAATCATGTTCGGTTACTTTATGAAAGAAGTTGGTAGCGTCTCGTGAAAAGAACGATGATTCTATCATTCTGATTGAACGTGGATTCACGCTCCCTATAAATTGACCGCTGTTGCAGTGCAACAGTGCGATTGTAATCGAGGACAATCCAGTGACGCGGAATTTTTTGGCATTAGCATACCTCTTTCCCTTTCTTAAATTCTACGCGCTTCCTTGTTATATTGCCTGCGAATCGTTGGTCGGACACTTAAACATCGCATGCGGTCACCTCACCATTTTGAAAAATGCCCTCTTCATTTCAAGAACGTGTCAAATCGGGAAATTCAAGTGTCCATCCCTAAACAATTTGGCTAACTTCAAACATCGTTCCTATCATCAGTCTGTAGTAAAACTTTATCGAGTAAACACGCAGTTCTTCTATCAAATATACACGCCTGTTCCTATTTTTTCCCGAACTATCGTTAAACCTTAAAGAGACTCAATTGCATGAAGTTGCACTTCGAGGCAGTCGAGTAAAAGTTCGCGTGAACGATCTCTTGCATTGCAACAACCGCTATTACCTGATTTTGGACCGCTCTGCTGTGAATCTAAGAATAAGGAACAGAGAAAGCAATCGAGATACAACAAGAGACCTCACAGACTTCGTATTTAGACAGATCAGTTTAAAAAGATTGAAATTAATTTAACCCTTGTACATGGACTGTTTTTAAACTTTGATACTCATTTGCAATCATTCGAGATCACACAAGTAATAATGACTCTGGACATAGTCATATTCAGGAACATTTCCCTATCTTTTAACGCTAATTTGGAGCTTCTAACGTTTTTAATTTTTACGTAACACCTTACTTTCATCTAAAATCGTGCGTTTGTACAAAAATTGATGCTTTTCTAAAGACTGAGAATACTGCAAAACAGAAAATAAATTTTTCTTGCTGAGCCGTAACAGGAGAATAGGTTAGATGAACTTTTCCATATAACGTAGCATTTAAAATTTAGAAAACTTATTAGTTACTACTTACTAGTTTAAAATCTAAAAAATTACTAGTTTTAACATCTAGTCAACATGATATCATTAGTTACAAGTAATATTTGCGTAATATATGTGTACCTAACTTTTCAATAGCAATCATCAGCGAGAAAGAAATGATTCTTGCTTCGTGCCACCGGGAACGAATTACAATAATTCAATGAAACAGTTAAATTTATTTGTTGTAGAAAATAAGGGAAAAATTTCTATCTCTGGAGAACGTGTGGTTATATTTTAATAGGTTTGGACAACTTCAAAGCCTGTAGTTCGCAAACTTGTGTAACTTAACCTAACTTCGGCAGAGACGAACTCCCTTTGCACATAATAACCGATAATCTCATGCTCACATAGCTAATAGCTCCTATAATAAGCGTCTATTTCGCTCACGGTCATAGTTTAAATATGCTAAATCTATCTGCACAATTAATTTACCATTTTAAAACTAGGTTAAATTAACCTACGATCTATTCGTATTTTGTTTAGATGAATTTATAAGTATTCGTAAAATAATCATTTAATGTTGTTTCTTTTAGCTTGGTGACAGTATGGTGGAATATATTCATTGCAGTATATTATAATATACTCGAACATTTCTAAAACGGCTAGTACTTTGTCATTAAACATATATGATATTACTAATCTTGAGAATTTTTTTGTAGAACAAATTTTCCATTCTTTTATTTAAATAAATATTTAAATAAATAATTTTCCATCGTTATTTTTTATTGCATCTTATTAAATTAAAAAGTCCGCTGCGTTATACCGAAGTTGTTTTTAACACGTGGCAAGAAAATGTATCAAAACTTTTCTAATTTTGGTTTTCAAGCATTGTCAGGGGAATGACTTCTTTATCTTAAAGTTCCACCTCTTATAAATGTATCTTTTTTAGTCTGTTTGTAGTTTTCTTTCGGTATACTGTACAAACTCCTTTGAGTTTGACTTTCCTCATATTTATCAAATTGTTTCCTGCAGTTTGTATGCGAATGAAAGTTTGAATTAAATTTTTGTCAGACTGAATTGAAGAGATTTTGTAAAACTTTTCTTTATACATCGAAACATCATGTAGTCTTTGTTGTAAAGTATGCAAAAAAGATGTTCCCTGCAACTTCTGCTCTTCTGTTTGCAATTTTTCTCAAACGCGATAACATTTTCTTTAGATCGACCCATCTCTTTACATTCTTTTTCGTACAGGATCAATGTAACATCTTCTTTTCTTGCAAAAGTAGGACCTGTGTGTTATTTTATTTCCTTAAATACCCTCCCATTGCATGCGCTCTTTCGATTCACCTAACCCCCACCGAGTTTCCAATTTCTACTCTCCTCCACCATTTCCTCCTCCAATACCACCCACCACAGGAAAACAGCGTCAACACATCACAATTAACCATCCTTCCATCTCCCAGCGATTCAACCCCTCCCACACCCCTAGACAAGCGGCGCGAATCATCCTTTATATCCAACATCTCTTCTATTTCTACCAGACTTAGAAAAACATCGATATTCACCCATACAACGACTTACACGCTGTCTACCACCGAGTCCCCAGTTCTCTGTCTGCCGTTCCGTAGCACTGGAGGGTTCTTTTTCCCCCTTTTACGAAGTCGCGAGGTTGCCTCGCATTCTATTAGCGTCTGGCATCGATTCAAAGGGCACTGTAATCGAAGATGCAGGTGGCTGGAGGAGTATCGAAGGTTGGGAGAGGGTGGGAATCGATTCTAATCGAATCATGCCAGCCTGCACGGATTATATCCTTCTCACGAGATTGGTTCGGTCGTGGTCAAAGGACATATCGCTGGTCGACAATCACTTAAGGCCCACTCTGGCTGGTTAGAGAGCCGACCAGCCGCAAACGTGCCGTTGGCCTTCTTCCTTGGTGTCCAGGCAAATCGATCTTGATCTCACGGGTTCAGAAGAGGGTCTCTCATACCATATCTCCATATCTCCATATCTACCTTTCTTCTCTTTCTCTCTCTCTCTCTCTCTCTCTTGGCTTTGGTCTCGATTCAACATGATGATGAACATTGCGTCAAAGGAATTATCATTCTCCTCCCTTTGATTGATCGACCAAAACTCTTCGGTCGGCAAATACTTTGACGATGCCTCGCAAACGATATGATGCTAACTGCACTCTGCAAACCTCTAGCCGAGTTCGTTTACAACGTTTTATGACTGTGGTGGTTGTTTCGTTGGTCATCGAGGTGTGGCTGCTAGATTGTTTGGTGCAATTAGGCGGCAAGCCTGATAGGGGGAGATCGTATTGCGAAGGGGGAGATGCGAATCGACAGGTGTTGGGGGTTGGCCAGATGGCGGCTCGTATCGAGTCTCGGTAGCACGGAGGATGCAGTTTGTATTAATTGCAGCTGGGAATTTTTCCTATTGCAATTGTGATTTGATGTTGGTTTTGATTGTAAAAGATACGCGTCTTGTGGTGTTCGCGTAATTTGGAATTTGTAATAATTTTAGATGGGAGTTTTTGGTAGCGCAGCTATTATAGTAATATATATGCAGTTTATGGAGTCATAATTATACGGAGTTTTATGCAGTTCATATACATTTCTGAGCGTAACAATAACACCACAGCATCAATTTTCGAACGTTCTGGAGTTCTATGGAGTGGTTTTTAAGTATTAACAATATCATATAAAAGGGATTGGGCAACGTTATATGTAATGAAGAAAATTCCAAAGAATATTTGAATTTGCAATTCAATTGAATTGCAAATTGAATTTATTTGAAAATAATAATAAACAAAATATTTCTCTGGTGAGCATTTATATGTACCAATGTATTTACAACGTATGACAATTTATTAAATTACAACGAAATGATAAAATTATAATGTAGGTGGTTAAAAAAAGTAATTTTAATAACAAGTATGACTTCCGCCTTTATCAATTAATTCTAAGATGCGATTTGGCATACTTTTAATTAAATTTTTCGGAATTCCTGATTTGATTTTACACTTCAGTAACAACTGTTTTTAACTACAAAATTTGATTTTATACTTCAGTAATAACTGTTTTTAACTACAAAATTTTTAAAAGTTGAATGTTTGCCGTACCATAATGCCTCACAGATTTTCGATTGGGAAGCATGCAGATTGTGTGAATTAATTCATGTTAAATCTTTCAAGCCATGCTATGAGTTCTCAGCTTTTATGTATATGAGCACTATCTTGCTGATAAGTATTAAATTACTAAGTACTAAATTATTTTTCAAAATATCAATATCAATCTCTGTACTATTCATTTTTGAAATAGGGAAAGAAAATTGAAGCTTACTCCTCCAGCAGAATGCACACCACATGATAAGTTTTCCTCCACTGGAATTATGCTTAGAGAAGTACTTTTCTTCCTTACGAAGCTAAATAGTGAATTAAGTAAGGCATATTAAACATAAACTTAGCTCTCGATTTATTAATGTTGTAAATTAATGAATTGAAGTCTGACTACGTTGTGGCGTTTTAAGAACGTAGATGCAGACATCATTTTTTGTTTTGTAATGTACGGATTACGTTTAAAAATACGTTGAACGGTCCAACCAGAAAGGTTGAGATTACATTCCTTCACGGTTTCTTTTTAATGTAACTTTTTAGTGTATTGCGCGCAACTTTAACAATTTGTCTTTCAGTACGGCAAGATAACTTCTTTTTAGGTGTACCATTCTTGTTTTCTTCACGCGTAGTAGGACCACGTAAAAATTTAGTACAACTTTATGAAATCGCCCGAGTTTACGACGCGATTTCAACAATTCTCAATTTTTGTTCTTTGTATGCTAAAATCGCACCTTGTTCTTCTTCGATGAGATAACTATCGCGTAGCATTGTCTGAATTAATCGAAAAACTTTGTGTTCTCTAAACACTTTATAAAAGAGACAGTTGAAAGAAGTTAAAAGTGAAGCTGGCGCTATTGTCTTGCTCCGATGGTAAAACAGTTTCTGATTATATCTTGACATATTCATAGACAACTTGGATGATTTTAGCTTGAAATCTGTTAGCATCAGCAACGCTCTTCCACATTATGCAAGTGACTTCTTCAAATTATTTTCTTAAAGTTCGAAAATGTTAAAAGTATCAGCGGTGCTATAGTTAGCTATAGTGCTCCAAAGCGTATTTGTCTGGTCTATACTTTCTTCTGTTTCAATAAATCGGATTAAAATAATTTATATGTACATCAATATTCAAAGTGTATTTATGATTTATCCTATGTTATATATTTTTATGTTTCGAGTATATACTTGTGTTATGAATCGTTATATCGAACTGAAAAGAGGAAAGTGAGAACTCTGATCGACAAATAGAAGAAAATCTCAGGATCTTAGGACATGTGTGAACTTCTATGAGAAAACGTGCCCAAGTGTCTATTGAAAGAAACGATAAGAGACAGATGGTACGTTTACTCAGGAACAAATCAAAAAGAATTATTTTTATATCCGTTATAAGAACTTTTCCAATTGTTTGGACGAACGAATCGTATTTTGTATTTTTATCAAAGCTTTATTTATTTTACCATTTATTTTTCCTGCTCTTGCGGACATTCTGTTTCAATTTGGTTCTACTCGAACGCTATTTTCTTTCGCAGTGAAAACAAATTTATGGATTCTAGTAATTTGTAGATGTTTAATTGAAACGTAACGTTTAGCCAAAATGAATTTTATAATATAAAAATTTTCGCTACAATTGAAAATATAAAAAATCATTTTTTTAATCAATACTCTACTGGCGTGTCCCTTAGAATTTATATACATGTATGTTATTTAAACAGTGTTTATATATCTAGGAAATAAAACTGTGGTAAAGAAAGCAATGATAATATAATTCAAAACTTAAACAATTTGCTTAATGTCTCGTAGAATTTTCTTCTTTAAACTTTTCACCCTATCTTCTTGAAAATCACCATAAATAGTTATGTTTCCCTTTCCTTCTTTCAATAATCTTCAATACTAAGTGTTACGTCGAGTGATATAAACGTCCCTCGTTATTTTGCCGCTAATAAGTGTCCGCTGACCGTAAATCAGACTCTCAATAAACCTAAGGACCAACTATAAACTTAGACTTTTTAACTTAAGTAGTTTTTCCTATTCATCTTTACCGTGCAAATCCTTAATTCCATAAATGTTTTCGGTATGGTCCTTAGAAAAGTCCTTAGGTTTATTGTGCGCTCTTAGAAATTACGGAAAAAGCTGATAGTTATATAACGGGAAAAACCGGGTTTTCCCATGAACAAGGTCACCCATGAGCCACGTTGGTAGGAGGTTTCCTCCTCCTATCTTCGTTCATTAACGCTGGCCTTAACCAATGGGTATCGCCGATCGTTACCCTCACGTTTCATAACGAAAAATGTGAACAACGAATCCGCTTCATTCGTTCAAAAAATACCTACACACCGAGCTTTCCTCCGTAATTACATGAAGTTCAGTTAACTCTCAATTCTAACATACTCAACACCTCAAGACTTCTTCGACGACAACATATCTACCAGGTCTCGAGCTCTGTCTTCAGATCAGTCATCATCCCTACACTGATTCTCTCATCTAAGAGCAATCCATCTATTCTTCACTTACCTCTTACGCATCGGCGTTACTATCTTGTATAAAGTTGTTGGAAATACATATTTTATAGCCCTGTTAATCGCAGCGTTATACCACCTCAACCACCCCTGTTATCTCAACGGAAATCAGGGGATAGATCTGTTCGCGGCGTCGATTATTACAATCGTAACGAGGATTTACGACTCTCGTTGATGCGTTTCCTAGTGATCGCGTCTCCTCGCGACTGGTTGAGAATACACTAAGGATATCTACCTTCACTAAAAAAAACTTCCTCGTTCAACATATCGCTCTGAAGCAGTCAAACATTATTTACATAATTTTTAATCTAACTTTCCTGTCACTCGACAAGATAATTTGCGCGCTATGCAAATAAAAACGTTGCCCCATCGCCAAGTACTCTTATCAAGCCTTATCAAAGCAGCGTAGATAAAGTGAAGATTCCTCACCCCACCCGCCATGAAACTTTCGCTGAAATTCAATTCCGAATTACCGGTCAAATTAATTATTCGAACGGACAGGGAATCGCTGGATGAACGTATTTCTCGTCAAAGATCGATTAAATCCACCCACCTCTGCCCCGCACCTCCTCGCATCGCTGAATATTCCCTCTTCATAAATATGCTAATGTTACACAAACACAAATGCAATCTGACCGCATTCGTCGTCTAGCAATCGTTTTAATCTCTTGTTAGTTTGAGGAAGCAATCGTGCTCACTTCCTGTCTCTATCCATTTCGATCCTTTCCCAATCTCAGCCCCTCCTTTCGATTATTTAGCTTGGTCTGTCTGTAATTGAGCGTACAACGAATCTGTCTCACCGGGAATTTCGCATAAATCATACTCATCCCACTGGCAGAATTTGCATAAATCGATATCGATTGTTATTTTATGCGGGGCCATTTTTTATGCGGCTTACACCAGCCAAGACCGCGGAAGCCAGGCTGCATTAAACAATGTTGTTGGAGTATAGTGCGGATGCTTTTTGAGACTGATTTAGCGATTTGGCATAATTTTGTTGCAGCTACTACAGCAGATACGTGTCCCTCGGTTTACTAGAAGATAGAGACACGGTTTAAAAATTTGTACGTTATTCTACAACGTGTACATTGTGTACCCAATTTTTAACGAATCGGTGTAAACGAAAATAACAAAAATTATATGCTTTTATCGTACGAAGAGATATTACAAACTATAGATTTCGGGAAACGAATGTTTTTTAATCAGTATATCCACTTACAAGCAGATCGTTCTCATCTAATGAAAATCTTTAACGCCCTGTTTACAATTTTGTATACTTTTTATTTTCGAAATTACGTAGTTTACTCGTTCGAACTATCTTTTAACTTCTACGTTAGCGTAATCGGTGCCGACAAAAACTGCTGCGGGCAACTTGATCGAAACACGAATTTACAGGTCGTGTGCGGTTGTCTGGCCACAAATGACTCACTCCACTAGTCTCTGCTAACTCTCCTGTTCGCTATACAAAATTCGTAACACTCCTCCCGTATTTACGTTTCATCAAAGCTGTTAGGCCGTATTATGACGAATAATAGATGGGAGTAGATTACTGAATTGCCCCTTACTCAAAGATTAACTCCTGATTCCTCCATAAAATGATTTTCCTAAAGGAATAAGCTAATTCGTATCTTTTAAGATAATTAATTCTCTTAAAAAATTAATTCTCTTGTTGTCCTCATTAAATTAAAAGAGTGACGATGTGCGTTACTCCTTTCAAAAGTAGTTAAATACAAAATATACAATATTTTCTTTAAAGAAATAGGAAATAATTATATCCTTTTGAGGTAAATAAATTCATCTGTAAAAAGGTTCAGCTCTATTTAACTTTGCGCTAGATTTCCATATTACGATAAAGTCTACATCCATAAAAAATTTAATTATAATCTAATATCTAATATAATTTAATATAATCTAATATAATTTAATTATAATCTAATATGCATAATTTTAAAACATTTGTTTAAAGATGAACTTTATAAATAGCTTTATAATCTATAAATAACTTTATAATCTAGCAACTTTATAATAAAAGAAAATAACATAGTGTCTCTCTTTATTTTCATTTCTGAAATATGCGTCTATAGTTTGTCAACAAAAGTCAAGAATACATACCTCGTACTGTTTCGTTTAATATCGAATTTTTTAATTTACCTCCACAAACTTAAATTTACGTTAGACGTAACTTAATAAAAAGAAATACATCTTCGAATTTAGCTACGTGTTAAATTTACTTGCTATGTAAATACATCAAGTACAGAGGACAAAGCATCAATGGATGCTTACCGCCAAATTGTATATTATGTTCTGCTTCTTCTTGCTGACGTAAAAACTATTTATTGTTATTTTAAGAACAGATTCCAATCCAACAATGTATGCCATTGAAGAAAAACGTAAAGAGACAATATTAGTTAGAATTTCGTAAGCTTTGGCGACAAGTTTCACGCGACTCACGTGTCGTATTCAACGACGTTTTCTCAGACGAATGCTGAGATTCGTGTGAAACGAATCCCAACCGAAAACATCTTCGTTCGATACGAAGCTTGGATTCACGAAAGAAAAAGAGAGAAAAAGGCAGCAGCGTGTCTTTGTTGGAAGTAAGTGGACCGATAAAATCTCGACGGCTTCCTCACGATAATATCATTTCGAGATACTTTCACGGGGAATTCACCGCACACGGCACTCGCACGACGAGAGAAAAGAATACCAGTGACGACAAAATACGATCGAGTCGGTTGAACGGATCTCCCAGGACCTTTCGAATGAATTTCTCGCCGCGTTTTTCATTCGCTTGCTACGTCGCGAAACTCTTCGGCTCGATCCGGATGAAAAGCTTTCAGAGATAGAAATCTGATGGACGGGAGTGCCCGTTCCTTCTTACGAAAGTGAAAGTTCAGCTTTTTACGATTAGATCGATTACGTTTAGATTTTGCATCATTACCTTAATTACGTATATACTTCTTTCATTATCCTTAATTAGGCTCAAATCTTTTTAAGATTAGTTTGTTTAGATCCTGTCTGGATTTCCTTTTGTAACTAAACAAAGTGTAACATTTTTTTTATTTCGACTTAATTATACCCATATGTCTTCTACAATTAACATGGTTGCGACTGGATTGCAGGACTTATTAGGAAAATGACGATTATTTGTGTAGTTGGTAGGAAAAATAAGTTTTTAACTGTTACACAGTTTTAGTTATTGATAGTCGCAATTACTAAAAACTAAAACAGCGTAATATTATTACCATTTTATTTTCTAAAAATTAGTGTTTAAAACTTGATGCTTAAAAAATATAACAAAAACTGCATTATAATATATTAGTGACGTTAAAGTGGATTTTTGAAAGCTTCTTTGCTACGAGAACGTTAAACATTTAGAAGAAGACGAATTTGAAATTTAACTTTTAAAAGCATGGCGTAGCAACTTCGTCGTTTTCAGACTTTGAGCAGACTTGATCCAGCCTTAAGTATTGACTTAAATCATCTTAACTTCCCCAGTTTACGTTTTATTCCAATTATGCTGAAGATTTTTCGAAAACTTCTATGTTTAAAGTAACCTAGCAAGTAAATAATTTCAAAATTATTAAAGTGAACATTTCATATTGTTAGGAATTCTTTCAAAATATTATTTGACCCTACTCTGGAAAATAAACTTAATGCTTATAAACGGAAATGTATTTTAATTTTACTACAAAGTGAGTATGTAAGCCCATTGTTAGTTTAATAATAACTAGCTCGATTTTCTCTAGTAAACGTAGTCACAAAGTGCATGAACAAATATCTTTCAGCAACAGATTATTATTACGAGGTTGACATACACCGCGTGAACCAAAATTTCCGGCTTCTCTCTCGGTTCTTACGACGACGCGTGAACAGTGAGCTTAACGTGCAGTTCAAACATCCGTAGATATTTGGACTACATGAGCTTATCTGAAATCTTTATGCAGTGAGCGAATGTTTGAAAACTTATCGGGATATATTTTCCTTAGAAGATCTTCTACGTGCAGTATATGACATGTTACGAATTAAAAAAAAGTATCGATTAGATTACGATTCTGTTATTAAAACTGAAGATAATGAACGATAATAAGTAAGTAATAAATAAACGAAAAGGAAGATGAGAAGAGAGTAACGTACAAAATCATGATGCGCTATGAGGAACGCATGCGAGTAAGTAGAATAGGGATGTGAATGGTCGGACATAAGCGTTTAAGGCACATTCCAATGACACCGACACGAAACAAAAGGAGTACATCAGTTCCGCGTAAACACGGGTTGTTTCTCGAATCGCAACGTGTAACCTGCAAAGCAGTTTATTGTCTGCCACGATGAGAATGTAATCGTTAATTACATTGTAATGTAATTATGCGTTCTAATCACGACTGCCATAGGTACCCGACTCTGATAGAGTTGATCAACGAGCAGGTCGGATGAATCATTTCACTACAAGGAGTCGGGATTCCGTATCTTTGGCGTCCAAGTATCGAGTGTAGTTTTAAGAAAAAATGTTAAAGCACATGTGCTGTATAAACGAATGTGACAAAATGAATTACATATTGCATTCAATGTGCTTTTAACGTACTTTTAATGTAAAACATCTTTCTATATCGGTTAGGTTTAGAGTGTGTCTAATTTAATATCATATTACAATCATGTTCTCAAAACAAAGCTGATCCTAACATTCGATCTAACCGAAATTTAACAATAAACTTCAAGATACTTTTTCAGGCGTTTTGTATTTTTAAAATATCAAGATATTTTATGTACTTTAATTTAGTTCTATGAAATTATTAACGTTCTTCCAACATTACATTTAGTATGCATCAATCTACGACATTACCAATTTACTTTATATTTCCCAAAAGTGTTACAAAATACATAATAAAAGTCACAATTTCGAAAAGTCTGTTATTTAAATCACTGCGTGATTTCCATAAATGAATTGTCATTTTAATCATTCTTCTTGTTTTCCAACGGGGGAAAATATTCGAGAAAACAAATTGCCTCGGAGGCACAAAACTTACTCCAAACTCACGAAGAAATTAAGGAACTTACTATTCGCGTAATAGAATATTAACAATCTAAGTTAAAACTTTCATTCCTTAAAATTTCGTTCCAAATTCTATGAAACTTCAGCGCATTCGCTTAATAATGTAAGTAGTGGATGTTCTCATTATTTGTCTTGAACTCGTTAATATCTTACTACGAAAGATTGTATCGGAATAAAGTTGGGATAATAAAATTTCGGGTTAACATAAAAATAATCGAGTTTGGGCACTTCGAAGTCAAATAGAATCACGAAAGATGACAAAACTTTGTTATCATGTTTAATTATTTAAATCGATAGCTACGACATCTATGTTATAATCGAACAAATAATCATGTAACAATGATAGCTCGGTAACTAGCACATTTTGATATTCTAATTAATTCGACGGCAAGCAATCATCGAGCTTGAAATCCGAAACTCGGTTCGAAGTGATTCGCGATCGATTTAATTATCGAGAATCTATAAAAAGCAGGAACGATCTTGTTTGAGGCAGAAAGAATGAAATTGCGGCGGGCTGCGTAAAAATCAACGAGCTGGGTTCCCCAGGTGGTATCGGGAGGAAGCGCAGCTATTTGCTTTCGAATCCGTCGAATTAATCACCCTAGAATATCAGTCTTGTCGCGCTCGATTGCCGAGCCGGTCTAACATGATCGAAACTCGCGATATTCCCGGTTTAGACTTCTACGGTTCGATAGCTTCTCTGGTGAAAATCGTTACGGTTGCAGTTCGCTGAAATACAGTTATTCATGAAAGTACCTGGCAGAAAGTTTTTATATGCTTTTTATTTTATTGCGTTGTTACAATTTTTTTCAGGGATTGCTCGGATGTAAATTTTCGATTTAAATTCGCAATAGAAATGGTAGAGCTTGCAAAACCAACTATAGAAAATTGCTATTCCCTTTGTAAAATTGCAAAATGCGAAAAAAATTTTGTAGAGAATTACTTAGATATGCCAGGAAAATTTTTACATTGAAATTCGCATGTTTGCATTAACTGAAATTTACGTTGGGAAGACAGGGCTGATGCACCGAGTATTAATCAAAGAATCAATTAGCATTAATATGGAATTATCCGAATGTCTTTTAAATACTCTGCATATATATAATTAAAAATATTTGATACAAAAATGAGCAAAATTTAGGAAAGGAAATGACAAAATAGTAAAAGTTATTATTTTATTTATAATTAATAGCCAACGGTACTAAAATTAGTTTATCTTGGACTATATATGTATGTATATATATATATATATATATATATATATATATTTCAGAAGTTTTCAAATTTTGCCAATACTTTACCTTATTTCCACGTAATATTTCGCACTTGGGTTTCAAACTATTTTCCAAATATCCTCGTAAATACTCATTGGAATCTCTAATTATCACTTTGCGACGTTCATCGTGCAACACCCACTTATCATTTACTTTTCCAATGAAATCGACGAAAAATGAAATAAAAATATATATCATTCCCATTCATCTCGATATATTACATTCCTTCACTTTGACTGGTCGAATCCCCGCACTATAATTTCACTGCACCTGTTCTCATTGGCAAAATATCACTGTGGTATCCTAGTCGCACGTTAATTAAAGTCTTTAACACGAATTCAATTCCAATTAACGTTTGATATCGGTCACGGTCGTTTGAAAGATCAGAGATACGATTTCCAACGTCGGGCACATACTCAGAAGCTGAAATTATTCGCAGATATCAGCTCTTTCGCCAAACACTTGCACGATTAACAGGTTTCACGAGTAACAGATGGAACAGGAAGAATCTGTTGATATTAAACTTCGTGATTCGAGATTCACCATTCATGAACACGAGAATTCGCAAACGACTGCTCGTTGCTTTGTCATGAAATGGTAACGCAGTATTTAATGTACATGACTATAAGAATCTAATTGCAAGAAAGTTTACAAAGATGATTATAATTAGAAGACGATTGTACTTTTACACTTTCATGAGAAATTAACATACATACAATATCTTGCGAAAAATGAAACGAATAA
This sequence comes from Bombus impatiens, assembly GCF_000188095.3. Taxonomy (NCBI): domain Eukaryota; kingdom Metazoa; phylum Arthropoda; class Insecta; order Hymenoptera; family Apidae; genus Bombus; species Bombus impatiens. Next base: position 87,884 of record NT_176779.1, on the reverse strand, counting down.
AGTTTCCACGCATTAATTTCTTTAATTTCTCTACCGAAAGTCGACTTCTAACATTTGTTTATGATATTCATCGAATATATGTTCGTAATATTAAAAAATAATTCTTTTACTTTTATTCCAAGATGAAGTTTCTTCATTCCACCTAAAATTCTTTCAAACCCGAGCTGTCTTTCGGTCACGGAAACCAGAGATCCTCAAACCAACATTCCCTTCCTATAAACGAAAAGAGCCAGCTAGAAAGGAAGAACAAATGAAGAAAGAAATCAGATAGGAAACGTCTAGAAAGATAACAAGAGGTCGCTATTTATCCAGACATTGCTAGAGGCTCATTGTCACGTACGTTTTATTTACGACGTGGCTGAACCGTTGCCAATCAATCCATCGACTCCACGTGCTTCTGGCGAACACGACACTAGCTTCTAGTCAACGATCGATATCGAGCGGATATCAAGCCCGATATCGAGCCTCGGGGCGATCGTCTCGTGAAAATCTCCGTGGCACCGGTGTAAAAAGTCTGAGAAGTCTCCCAGAGAAAGAATTACGATCGACTGGCGACTATCGACTATCGTGTGTGCGTTCGATGGAAAGAATGGAGGTTTGCTCCTCTCGAGGAAAAGAGTGCGAACGCGACGCTTCTACGGAGCTGCTGAGGAAACAGGCGCGACATGAGGCTTCGGGAAAAAAACGAAACGTCACGCGAAGCAACTGGTTGCAAAGGCGAAGAAACCGAGAAGAACCGGCGCGAAGAGAGCTCCGCGAAATATTCGCCGTGGAGAATCGTTTTTTGGAGATTGTGTCTCGCGAAACTCTTTTCGCGATTGCTCCGGGGTCCCGCTGAAGGGATGATCGTGTATTTGCAAAGTTTCCGAGGTTCGGGTGGGAAAACTGAGTTGGTGTTGCGTTCCATTTGGGAATTCAGTGAGCCACGATTTCTATGTTATTGTGTAGTACATATTACTATTAGATTATCTCATAAGTAGATTGTCGTGTTCGTGGGATAGACGTGGGATATTTTTTGGATAGACGACTAGAGAAAATACAAATCTTAAATACAAATCTGTTTCACTTATTGAATGTTACAAGGAGGACTATGTCTTGACATATATTTTTACATATTATATTTGTGCATATCTTTAAACCCATAAATGCATAAATATCCGCAACCCACTTATGTATTATAATATGGTTTCTTAAAAATATATTAGTTTATTCAGAAAATTCGTAGCGATAACTGAGAAAGATTTAAAGCCGATATATTGTCACACAATTGGCATTTTATTGAACAGCATATGCGCCACTCCTCTTAATATCTTTTTGCTATCAATGAATTTCAGAACTTCTTTTTTAATTTTCTGTCCTTTCCGATAACGAATTCCTTCTGGTGGCTGTTACAGGTTTTTAAAGAATGAATGTTTTTAAAGTTATACTGAAATTCGTCGGTCATCCAAATACTCACAATTTCAGTACCTACAAAAGAATATATAGCATACTATTTGAAAAAATGAAGGTAAAATATCGTACCCTTCCAAATAAAAAAAAATAATAATAACAGAGTTCTGTATGACATATCAGGTTGTCCTAAAAGTTCCTTTCGTTTTATAAGGAAGTAATAGATGCACAACATTTTTTGTTTTATATTATTTTATTGAATTACGTTTGATCAATTTTATTCTATTACTATAAAATGAATCATACATAAATCCGTAAAATAATATAAAATAAAAAATGTTGTGCATCTATTATTTCACTTATGAAACGAAAGAAACTTTTGGGACAACCTAATACAAATTTCGTGAATAAAGATTCCTCATATCTTTAAAAATTGCGAGAAATATTCAAAGGGATAAAAATTATTATGTTACTTAGTATATCGTTCCATCATTCTTGCAATATTGTGCTTCATAACCTGATTAATATCCTTGTACGTGAATTTCAATAATCGAATTGAAAGTTTAAATATTACGATCAATTAATTTCTGTCGTCCGCGTGTGTATGTTAAATCCGCAGTTATCAGTTATTTGTAAACGTTACATGTTTTAAAAATAAGCAAATGAAAGTGATTCATTTGGTTCCACATGTGATTAAAACGATGGATTTTAATGTCTCGCCCTTATAAAATATTGAAATATATACCGTGTATTAACAATCATTCTAATGCTCCATAATTTTATAAATTTGGTTTTTCTTGCTTGATAAAATAAGAACAGAATAGTTAGTCCAGTTTATTTTGGACTAGTTTACTTCACTCACTACTAGCATTATTCTGATATCTTAGTTTACTTAAAAACGCCATGCAACACGAGACGTCGAAGGAATATGTATTTGAACATGTACGTCGATCTATGACCCGCGGCTGCCACTCGTATCAAAATGGAAATAGGAGACATCAAACATATCTCTCAAATCTAAAAACAAACTCACATGTATAACATCGACATTTCGTCATAAAGTATTTTCCATTCCTTTTGGCAAGCACCTACTATTATAAACATGAAAAAAGTTCTTAGATCCCTTTTCTTTCTCACTTCGTGTAATTCCTTGGTCTTTACTCGAAAAACGTATAAAGACTCAAAAATGCGAAGTGTCGTCTCTTTTATAAAATCAACGAAAGATGATCAGAAATATTCAGGGAGCTTAACATGAATTCTCAACACGTGAGATCAAGACAGAAAATAGAAGGAAAGAAGAGAAAGACGAAGCGGAAGAATCTACTTCAATTTTCAAAATTACGTTCTTCCGCTTATCTCGCGTCGACGAAGCCGCGCCAACGAAAGATCGCGTTTCTCAACTAGTCTCACCTCTATTTCGCAAGACTCCCGTGAACGAGATCACGCGAGGACGCGGCGTGAACTTGTTAACGGAAGTAAACGAGCCATCCTGACGACGCGACGGGGCG
>NT_176779.1:72342-84712 GCF_000188095.3 Bombus impatiens | reverse complement strand
GACGGGGCGTCGTCGCGCGAAAATTGTTTGTCGCGGCAGATCCGCGTGGCGATTTAGCCGGACGAGTATTAGGAACGCTCGAGTCGGTGGAAAATCATCAACGGGAGCGAGAGTCAGCCTGATTTATTTATCTATTAGCTGACACTGTACTGAAACGCATTCATACACTCGATACGAATGTGTCCAAATTCTTAGATCCGAAAACGCGAGAGACTAGCGGAAAAAGTTAAAAATTTTTGCAACTTTCTCAATTATATTGCAATATTTCAATATGTACAGTGGTGAGCGTAGTTTTTCGACCAGATATATTTTTGATTATACGTTCAAAAGTGATATTTTCAAAATTTGTATCTACGTAATATTATATAACTATATAAATAGTGTTTAATGGCTGTGCTGTTTTCTTTTACATGGCATGCATAGTATTTAACTTAGCAACATCTGACATTTTATAATAATGTGTTTACTGTAATAATAATCTCTTCTCTCTAAACCTGACATCTTCTAAAATAACAGGAAAATATTTCAAACAGAAACTTACTTACAGAAATTTAGGATAGTTAAAGTTTGCTAACATTTTACGAATTAAAAAATTAAAAAATTTTTCAACTGTCAGATTCTAGATGTGGCCATAGTTCCATTAATTTTTCCATGAAACCTGACGTCTATAACAAAACAAAACCATATTTCAAACAGGACTTGAAACTCACTGCCAGATTCTGAATATGACGAGAGTTCCCATTAATTCTTAAAATTTCAAATATTTTTACATCACAAGAAAATCCACCGAAAGATAGTATTTGTTCACATTTATACGAAATTAAGCCAAAGATGCAACCTCAGATTTGCAAACTGAGAAAAAGAATCTTGGGTCGTCCGTAAAAGCAAGAAACGGGATCCCATCAGCTATCTTCGTCATACGAATCCAGGTCAATCGAATCCTGTTAATTCTTCATACCGTGTCTGGTTTACAAACTCGAGTAAATAGTCGCGTAAAACGCGATACCAACAAACACCAATAAAAACATCCTTCCTTCCTCCTTTTGAAGTACAATTTAAAACTCCTGTGAAACAGGCAGCTTAACGAAAACAAGTATCGAAGATTCGAAGCACTTCGCGAACTTTGACCCTCCAAAATCCTGGCAAACAAACTTTGTGCAAAACTAGCTATGTATTCTTCAGTTTTATTACAAAATCGCCGCTAAAATTAACAACACACTCATATCTATCGATTCAAACACTAACCCGAAAAGAGTCTCGAGAGCAGATTTTATATTGCACGTTTCATTTCGAAAATCCTCAAAGGCAGACGCCTCTATTGATACGAAACAAGTCATACTCCTCACTCCTAGGATAAATCTATTGACACAATAGTTGTAACAGAATACAGATATGTAACTACGAAATCGCAGAGTTTATTATGCTCCATATATATTTAAAAATTTTGACTTCTAATACCACTAACCCAATATAACTAATAATGTATTTACACATGCAGAATTTATTGTATTTGTCCAGGAAATCGAAGAAAAGGGAAGTAGACTTCGTACTGCATATATCGTCTTTAAACTAATTTTAAATTACTCAAAACAAAAATGTTAATTTCTGAATTCTCACTGAAATGGAACGAATCTATCTTGCACGATAAAATCAACACCAGTAGAACTATCAAAGTAATCATCTCTTTAGGATGCCAGATATTTAATCGGAAAACCTAGAGAAAGACAACATGTACCATTTCCAAATTTTTCTTCTCTGATAAATAAAATGAGTCATATCCTTTGTTTCCACTACAATAACGCAATCATGGCCACGAGCAAAGATTGCCAAATATTTAATCAAGAAACCTGCAAAAAGAATCTTGAACGCAGATATTATACTCCACGTACGTCAACAAATTTCTCAGAAGACAGTGATTCCTCATCCCCGAAATCGTTTAGTTTGTAACTTTCCAAGACACTTAGCGAGCTTCCCTTAGCCACGCGTTTCCTCGACTTTACGATCTCGGCCGCAATCTTCTCTCCGACTTTCAGCCGACTCTCGATCCACGAATAAAGACGTTTCTACGAAGCTACTACAGAGCAACGACGTTGATCATTCTCATAGATATCTCCGATTTACGATTACAATTTACAAATCTCATTGGTCCACTCTAACCAGGCGGAAAAGAAAGAAAAAGGGAAGGAAAGAGATATTTCTCGATCAAGGGACAACTGGCGCGACCAGGTATTCACGCGTGGCGATCACTCGAGCGAAAACAAGCGGCGAAGAATTACATTCTACTGGTTATCTGTCAGCCGGCCGTGTTCAACTACGGGCATCCGATTAGACAGTCGCGCGCACTTGCCAGGGTTTGTAACCACTAGACTAATTCACCAGAACCGGGGAGAATGAGCCACACAAGAACCGAGTATATATCACCGAGCGTTCTTCGAGGAGACGACGACGAAAAAGAAACAAAGAACAGAGCCGTTGCGCACTCGGCGACCGCCGCGGCAAGACTGGGGTCTGCTACCCGGCCGGGGTAGCTGCCATGGCAACCCGACAACCCCCGAAAGCTTCATCCCACGATCGGGTCCTCTCGCTCTTTTCCATGGTCTTCCGCAGTCGTCGATCTCTTCCCACGCGATCTCTTTTCATCCGTTGGAACCGTTGCTGCACACACGCTCTCTATCCTCTTCTTTTCACCTCTGTTTCACGCCTACCTCTTCGTCCTTTCACTCGTGTCATTTCACTCGCACTTGCAGCCTCCCTTTCTCCGTTCCTCTTCGCCATCCTCCCTCCCCAATGTTCCTCTGGAGCAGAACGGAGCTGGCCTCGCGCAAGCTCCGACCGCTGCCGGAGGAAAAGTCGCAGAAGCTCGTGGCCTCCAGGAGAATGCTCTGTCGCTCCGACTCTCTCCTTTTCTTTCTATCTACAACGTGAACGTGCGCGCTCTCGCCCGTACAGGCACGCCGTTACCGCGTGATTCTTCTGATACACAGGGTTCTTCTGGTTTTCTTGAATCTTCTGCTGGTGAGATCTGGTGGCGAGCGATTTCGTGACGTTTCCGGAGGAATTGTTGGATTTTCCCTTTATGCGGTCGACCAGCGGCGGTAATTGTTTGGGTGGTTCAATTTTTAGATGAACAGTGGGAAAGGGTTGGCACAGGGTTGTTGAAAGGATGCTGGATTTGGAAGAGGGTTTAATAGTTATGACGGGAATTGTTTTTGGATGTTGGATGAGCTTGTTTTCTCTTTATGTTTTTATGCTTGTCTTCTTATGGTACATTATGCTGTTGGTTATGTTCGTGTCGTATAGTAAATTGTGCTGTAACACATATATACGATAATGATAGCTCTAGCTGTCTTATAAAGAGTTGTCTAAATTACATAATAGATAATCTTGTGATGACTAACCGATTCACAATTATTTTCATTGTTAAAAAATATGTCGGTAAAGATAATAATTCCAGACAATTTCCTGCCGTTTTCTCTGTAGAAAGCAACTGCTTCATATGTTTCTCTTTCAACCTTTACAAATAATTTCGATCACTGTTATGTATCGTAATAGCGTATTAAGGAATAGGGTTATACAACGCTGAAGCTCGATTAAATGCTTAAACCTACCTTTCCCTCGCAGCGAAACTTTCGCTTGCGAGAAGTTAACTTGAAACAACTGTTGTTAATAAAGAAGTTGCTAGTTGCTTGCATAAAAGTTCCGTACTTGCGTAACACATTCTCGCGTTACTTGTACATCCTGCCATAACGTGTTAATTAGGCGAAGTGGAAAATCGATCCGTAAAGTTTTGCCACATCGATCGAATATTTAAGTCGATTGACTTTGCATATTGCTTGGTTGGTTATTGATTTTAAGATATGAATTTAAGATATGAACAATATTGACAATTCATGAAAGGCCTTTTACCCTATTTTTACGTTCTGAGGCCTTTAATGCAGCAATGTAGAAGTAACAAGGTCTAAATTAGAGTGCCTTTCACGTCCCAGCAACTTCCATTCGTATAGAACATTTTCTAAAATATGACACAAATCTGGCTTTGGATTCAAAAGATCCAGCAAAATACATTTGATTGACAGATCTCTGAAGAATGTGCTTTTACACAATGTGAGTACTCAGCTCAAAATTTATGTATTCCATATGTAATTCTAAAGAAAAAACCAGTGGGTAACAATATCATAAAATTATTGCTATCAGAGATACAATAATTAATTACTCTTTAAAGCTAATAATGATTAATTACCCTTATTATTTATTATTCAATAATAATTCAAACTCATTACTATCTTCGGTACTAATTTGTAAAACTAAATATTTATATAATTTGAAATTATCATACAAATTGATAAATTAACTTATTCTCTGTCCATACATTTTGGAAATATCGGTGACAAAAAACAAATTTCAAAGTTTTCTCTCCGTAGGTAAAACAAATTTCTGTTTAGGTTTCATTCCTTTAATTATATTCATAAGTTGCGTGAATATCTATAATTCTATACTCTTCGTAGTTATTAATAATATGTGCAATTTGACACGCAGTTAAAACCTATTTAAGAAGATAGTAGACTTATCTTTCAAGACTTATCTTTAATCTTATGGGAACGACCAAAATCTTACGTATATTTGTCAACTGTCTCAAAAGAGGAAATAAGACGAGCGTCGACATCGTCTTTATCATTCGTTGGAATGCACTCGAAGCTATCGTTTTATCCCCGATGAATGTGAGGATGAAAAAAGACATAGCTTCTGATGGGTCCTCCTCTCTTTCCTCTGTCTTCTTCCTAAGGCGACCCGTATAGATTACAAAGGAATAGCTTGTAGGAATGTCGAGCTGGTTCTTTACTGGGTGAGAAATGCCAGCTCTCGAATTTCTTCTTCCTGTATTCGCGCATCGGATGCCTGCGAAACAAACGACTTCATTTTCGCGCAGTTACAAGGGATGTTGCCTTTCCACTTTCTGACAACTGTCGCTACACTTTCTGGTCGTTTCTATTCCAAGATTACAATTTAAATAATCGATTTTTAATTTAAGGAAAAATATTATTTAATTTAATTTAATTATCATTTAACTTAATTAAAAAATCTTGAATTTGAAGGAAAGGATTACTTAATGATACGAGTTTTATTGCACTGCAGCATTGTTGGAAACTTAGGATTGCAAGCAGGTTACTCAAGAGATGTAAATTAAAATAGTAACTATAACTTTCGTAAGTGACTATAGGATACAAACACGTGAAATTATTCCCGCATAGTAACAGCCAATATACAGTTTTCAATGCAGGATGGAAAGAAGAGGCGCTATAGCCACGATTCGTCCTAAAAAATCGTTTAGCGGAAACAGTATATCGGTGTGCAGTGGTCAAAAGATTAAACATCAAAGGCTAAGTCTACACTCGATTAATTCTTGGCCGGCGGATGACGGTCGGTGAATGGCGATTACTGAGTCATTTCTAATCCATATATTTTTTGAACTATGTTTTAGCCGTTATCTTATCGTTATTGTTATTATAACGTTATTTTTTACAATTGCTAGCTTGCACAAAGTGCTTGTAATTTCTTACGACACAAACTATATGTACCAAAAAATATTGTTAAATATACTGATAAACATACTATCTATCACAACTAATCTTCGATGTATCAATCTTATATCAAAAATATTGGTAGCATATTCTGCATATTTTTTATGCATTTAACGTTTATCGCACATTTAACGTGCGGTCTAGTTACATATTATCTTTTCATTATTATTAAAGGACCGCGGGTCTATATTTCAAAGATCAACATACATTGGAAACTATAGCCTCTACCTATGTTTTCACGCCACCAAATCATACTGCAACCGATGTATAATAAAAGGAAGGAGGAAAATTTTGTTCCACACGTAAGATATTCATAATGTCGAAAACAGATGTTCCCAACAGGAGATGTCGAAGAAAGATCAAAAACTGACGTTCAGCTGTTGAATTTAAGGAAATTCCGCTTCCCGACGGCGGATAATCTAAAATTAAGGAAAACATATACGCCACCCTCCAACGTTCTGCATAAGCAATGCATCGTGCGAGACAGACGAATTTATTTGAACCCGTTGTCTTGGCCACAATTACTGTAAACGTATCCTTCACTTTTAAGAGGTAATTATTACTGTGGAACGATAAATCTGCTTTAACGTAGCTCCCCTCCACCTGCAAAACACCTTTTCCCTGTCTCCTGCTTTTCCACGCTCTATTATTCTTACTCCTCCCCCTTTCACCCCGTATGTCCCTTTCCCTTTGTATAGCTTTCAGAATTTCTTTCACGATTTCTTTCTCTATTTCCCCCTTTCTCTTCCAACTCTCTTCCTCTAGATCTCACTCTGTTCTTTTTATCTTGATCGTTAAGTCTTCCCCTATTTTCCCTCCATTTGTTTCTTTCTGGCTTCTGCTTGTTGTACATGCATCGTTTCTTTGAACTGTTTACCCTTCTTTATATGTATACACAAAGCGATACGTAGTTTACGGTTGTAGGAAGGAAGTTCTCCATAATTTCGCAGATTTCGTTCTGTTCTGCAGATTAGAGAGACTTCAGTTCTGGGAGAACTTGAGGCTTCAGTCATTACTTACTAATAAAATCATTAAAATATGACGCGCAATATATTGCACACGAAATTTTTCCAGGGTAAGACTTCAAATATTTTTGTGAATGAATGAATATCGTTCGCAAAACGATTCCTCCTACATATTAATTCCATCATTCTGAGCAGTTAATCCTCAACTACCGCTACTGCTATTCATTCACATAAAAAGCCACGTTTTCAGCGTTATACTGGAGAAAATCAAACTTTCCACGCAACCATTCAACTTGCGTTAAAAAGAATTAATACTCTGTATTTTCACATGGATCATGTTTGCGCTCGTAACACAGTTCTCGTTTCGAAATCCTCCTACATACGAATCAAAATAAAACCGTAAACGAAGTTTCCAAAACATTTCTAACATTCATCCAGGCCGGAGGTATGGGGACAACTGTAAATTATCCTTGGTAGAGCATAGTCACTAAGTTATAGCAAAATGCCAGTGGTTTTCAGGCTTTTTTTCGTGGACACATCTCCGTGAAAAAGGGGGTGATAAGGTAGTGGGCTGGCCAAACTAGCGTTTGCTGTCAGCAGAAAGAGAGAGAAGAGTTTTAAACGGTTCTTAATTTAATTTTAAGTAGATTCGGACCCCTCTCCCAACTTGTAGCCACGTCTGTTGGAATTTAATCGCGCTGTTTTAAGGAAATAGTTGTAAAACGAGAAACTGCCAGCATATTCTGGACTTTTTATGAAAGGTCCGATCGTTTTTAGAAGCTATCGAAATGTGTCCCGGTTGTAGTTGGAATAAATAATTCCATCATCTAAAACAATTCCTTTCGACAAATTCGTACAAAGTCTACACTTTAGTATATACAAAAGTATACATACTTTTACTTACTGAATTTTGCGTATCTAATTTATCAAAGAAACCAAAAACGCATTTTGTCAAAAAGATATTTATATTTGCACGACAGTACAATTATTATTAATATATTTCTAATAGGAATTTAAGAAATTATTACTAAACTGTAAAATCATCCGCAAAATGAATTTTCACTTTAAGAATATGGTTTAGTGAGTTCATATTAATATTTTTTTTCCTTCGCTATGTCCTTCAAGTTTGTCCCTTAAAATCTGACGCACGTTGCATAATCAAGGCTCATTAAACTCTTTGGAAGTGGTACGATGTTATTACGTTTCATGTAATTCCGCTCACGAAGCAGGATGCAATAATGGAGAATCGCAAAAGAATATATTTCCGCGATTTAATCCAGTTTTACATCGAAATTAATTTCCAATACTTATTTGAAGAGGCGAAGTTAGAGAATAAATGTCGTAAGTAGAATGCAGAACGCGATATCGAGCGTTTCGAATGGTCCAATCAATAACTCGAAACCAACCAGGTAAAGTTACGCAGAAACGCGTGTAATTAATTCAACTGGGAACTGCGTCATTAATACCTATCAACGATGTTGCAGCGTCATAATTAGATTATCTTTTAATATAAGCCTGTCTACCTCCGACGGATATATTTTCGATCAGCTGTTGGGTTATTAACACGATCATTGTCTTAATCACGTGCTTGCGTGAATCACGCATAGACAACGTGACACAATATGGTAAAACGTGACGAAGATACAGAATAATTCATTCTTCTATAGGTCTCGGTTTCTTTTGGTCATTGTTTTCAACCTCAGTTCACATTTCTGAAATTCTATATATCATTCAAAATATTACGGACCCATTCGTTGCGATACATTTGTTACAATAAATTTTTGTCTCAATAAATTTTTTTTATGTACGTACCTCTTGATAGATGATGTCGTTTGCCACGGTAGGTCAAATTTTGATACATTTGGGGTTAAGATCCATTGAATTTTTCCAAGATGAATAATTGGAACGTTAGAAACGTTATCCATTCCCGTTTTAATTATTTTCACGCCTAGTTTGTAAGAGAATTGACACTTGTCCGTCGATATTTTCTGCTGTTGAAACGACTGTATAATGAGGGATCAGCGAAAACAAGAGCACGAGGCGTTTTTTTTCTTTTATTTAATATTTCACATTCACAATTTGTCCAATTTGGATATTTGGTAGAATTTTGTAGCTGTTTGATTATTATGTGGGTGGCTACCCCCAGTGAGGTACCATCTTCGTGTTTGTTAGGTTATATCCTTTATGAACGAGGCGTGAGTGCAATATCATAATGTGACAGACTTATCGAAAGATTTCAAATTTACATATAAATCTCACTTTGCTGCTAGCAAAATTATGTTCCATCACTGGGCTGTACAGACAGCTATGTCGTTTGTACAACAAGAGTGATTCAAATGCAAGCAGGTATAAAAAAATATTTGATTGAAAATTCCAAGATACATTGCTTGCGTAGTAATTTCTTTAAATATTTGGGGAATTTATGGAAATGTATAAGCAGATGTTCACGAAAATGCATACGAGGAAAGTAGGAAACTTGAAACGCGCGGAAGAAAAAAGAAATGAATAAAATTCTCGCTGGAAAATAAATAATTGATTTCCAATTTTATTGATATATGTACATGTTCCTCTTTTTCTAGACTCTTTTTTTCCACAACAAAGTTTATTGTTCAAGTTATTCGCAAATGCGTGGCTGTAGTCCTTGTAAGGATTTTTATTCTCCTTTTTCCAATTTCTCCTTTTCCTCTTTTCTCGTTTTCGTTTGTAGGAAATGTATGAAACCATAATTATGTATGATTTATTCCGCCAATTACGATTATTATGAGTTACAATGACTTACGAAAATCGATTTGAATATCGATTTTATATTCGCAGAAAAAAATAACAATTCTGACGCGGAACGTTTTGTTGGTGGATTTTAACCCTGAGTTGCGTATTTTTAAATATTGGCTTAAAGTGATACAAATTAATATTAAATTGATTTTACGGATGAAACGGTGAATAAATTACATAAAAAAATTACAAACATATAAAATTTAGGCCATATTATAACGAAAAGAGAATTGAATTTATTCCTATATATATCAAAAACAGAAAGACTATATATTTAAAAAAAATTTTGTTTGAAAATAGCAATTAAATTAAATTCATACAAATTGAGAACCATATGTACTTTTCAATAATGAGAATTACATTTCTTTATTTTACATTATTTCACTTTTTTAGGTAATTCTGTTTCCAATTTTCTCTACAAAAGAAAAGAATCGATGCGTTTTAATTAACATTATTCAACTTTTCTTCATGAACGATCACGAAATTTTTTAACCAATTCTTTTCATTTTTCGTGATGAAAGATTAATCATTGAATCTTTTAGTTAAACTTTCCTTTTCAAAGATTCTTACAGAGATCCCCTGGACTGACTGTATCTCTGCTTGTAAATTATTCGGTGAAATATCACAGAAACGGGACACGACGCTTTTTCCATTTCGTTTCGACGTATACCATTAAAATCGGTTAAATTCCACCATTTCGATTTAGCTTCCAACGTAACAAACAGAGATGTAGATAATAGATGGAACGAAACGGTGTCCAAGCTACGACCATGAAAAATCCAGAAAACAATAATCGGAACGGAATGATAAACGGGTGACGGCCGATTTTCAGGGCGAAATTATTTTTCGGAGGAGGGAACATGGGGGAAAAGAAGTCGATGCTCGTCGAAACTTTCAATTAATAGTCCGTTCTCAAACTGTCACACGCACTTGAATGTTTTTATCCGTTATCAACGTGAATTCGCATACTAGTCAAAATTTCACTATAAGTCGATAAAACGTTTTCGACTGGGTAATACACGACTGAGAATTCGTGTCGATTCGTTTCATCGATACGTGGGTATGCGAACGAAGGGCTTAATTTTGAATTCCATAAGACCCGAAGTCAGAACAAATTCATTCTTTTTGGAATATTACTAATATATAGAATTATACACTGCCACTCAGAACTCTACGTAGACATTTGCTTACCTCTGGCAGGATGTAATTTAATTAGAAACATCAAAGACAATTTTTTTCTTTATAACAATTCCCTGTAATGATTTCTTTTAGAAAAATAGGGCAAGATTTGCAAGTTGCTTAATGTGAAACGCCTGAAACTTTCAGCGTACGGTAGGTCTTGCTAAGTTTACATCGATCTTTTAGTGTCCAAAAAAGTTCTCAGCTAGAGGCACGATTAATTAAAAAGCGTCTGCCTGGCTAGTACTATAATCCAATGCGACGGGATTATCGGCGAGCACTCGAATCTGTAAAATAAACCTTCGAGTGAACTTAAAACGCGAACGAAAAGAGAGGGCCGGACAGATTTGAGGGAGAGGGAAAGACGAGAAGTCCGTTCCACTGATTGAATCGAGAGCTCCGCGATTTATCGACAACGCGCGAGGGACAAATAAACGAAGGGGGAAAAGGTAGAAGAACGAAAAGGGAAGTCGGATAGAAAAAAAGGGAATCGATGGAAGGACAGCTGTAACGAAACGATAATAGCGCTAATTGATGCGCCGACGAATCGATAAAAATCGGACGAATGAGCGGGTCACCGGGGTACAAGAATTGGGTGCACGCGCGAGAATCGTTGTTTGTCGCTGCAACGAGATACAATTTATGGTCGTCAGCTATTCGTCGTAATCACAATGTCCCGTGTACGCGACTTGTTTTCCCAGAGTTCGAGGCCAAACGCTTTCCATCGACAACGAGTTTCGAAATTTCTGTTTGTCGCCTAACTATTCGCCGATGTTTTATTGGCTGTATGGTAACTATAACAGAGATTTTAACAGACGAATAAGAGATCTGGAAAATAAAAATATGATAGACTATGTTTAAAAGAGTTCTCTGCATTTTCATCAAGTAGGTGCAAAAGTTATACAAAACCGTTCTTTTTCGGATTGGACTATTCCTTGGTAATAAAATTTCTGTGGAACTGAAACGTCCATAGAAATCATTACAACATTCTATTTGATTGTTTAGAAATGAAATAAAATTTATCTGTTGTTACGTCGTGCGACATTCTACCTAGATCAGGCCACTCACCGCTGACGGGATGGCAACCAGATGTCCGCACGCCTTCGCTGCGTACCTTCAATAGTCTTAAGAGTCGATCATAAATCTTAGGAATTTCTAAGGTCCTTCAGATCGAACCAAACATCTGCACTAAGTCACTGTCTAAAGGTTATTGTTTATTACGGAAAGATAGAAGTTCGTCTTTCTCATGTACAATGTTTCATACTAGCAACTTTCTCTCGGGGCGGTTAACACCCTTCCTCCACCCGTCCACACCAATCCAGAAAATTAACCAATTACCAGAGAAGTCCTTCCCTCACTCTCCCAACAAGAACTTGGTCTTAACAAATCAGCTTTTCTCGCATCATTAGACCCACCCATCGCAAGTGTCCTCCGCTGCATCATCGTTACAGAAAGTCAGTCTTTATACATTTTTTGAACCTTCAACATCTAAGCGTGCGTCGCGTACAACACCTTGTTACTCTAGCTATCAATCGAATTTAATTGTACATTTCTAGTTAAGAAGTTGTTGGAATAAACATTAATTATATTCGTAAAGTCAATTTAACCATCCCTATTATCGCAACCGAAATCAGGGGATCGATCATTTCGTGGCGTCGATTATCCAATCATAACGGGAATTTACGACTCCCGTTGACGTGCTTTCTTGCGATCGCGTTTCCCCGCGAATGGTCGAAACATCTGTAATTGTATGATTAGCTTCTAATGAGAATAATATTTTATTTTATAATTCTAAATATATAGATTTATTAATTCTAAATAAATACAATATGGCGGCAGTTGATAGCAAATACCACCGGACGACACCAACTAGTG
>NT_176779.1:18058-72241 GCF_000188095.3 Bombus impatiens | reverse complement strand
GACGACAGTGTAACGTCAATTCACATCAGAGACCAGGCCACACACCACGGACAGGATGGCACCCAAATGTCTGCATATCCTTGGTGCGCACCCTCAATAGTCTTAGGTGCCCACCAGAAATATTTTATTTTCACCAACCCTAAAAGTTACGTGACAACAGCGCAGTGGTTAGCGCCTTAGGTTACGAACGTTCGGGATCCGGGTTTCAAATCCCGGCGACTGTAGTCCGATCTTTCTTTCCACGATTCTTAAATGAGAAGAAAATGTAGCAGTACCCCAGCAGCGACATCTACACCCGCAACAGAACCTATCTCGGCCTCTACAGCCATCCGTACAGGCAGCCACAACTATCACGATCTATCCACCTCAACAACATTGACAATTTTAATTTATTTAGTCCCAAATATCATTTAGTAATACTTTCATATCACTACAATAATTTGATACTACGAAGATCAAACGTAAAACCTGGTGAAAACTTGCTTCATTTGAAAATAAGGAAATGTGGTAATGTTTTTTTTGTAACTACTGCAATTGCGAGATTAATTTTCTCAAACCATTAGAACCAAGGTGTGAAGAATGTTCTTAATGCTTCAAAACATAAAGTAACGGCCAATTTTTGGGTTTCCCTTCACAAGCATCCTCCATCTCATAACAATTATTCCTAACGATCTTCCAATGGTTGCAATATAAAACCGGTAAGAACCGATAAGAAAGGAAGGAAAAGGAATTAAAACCTTAAAATCCTTTAAGAAACTAGTCAGCAGTTAAACTATCGAACTTGAACGGTCAGCACAGTGGGTTGGCGTGTCGAGAACTCGTTTCTCCATGTCGATGGAGGTAAAATTTCGTGACGACTTTCGTCGACGGGTTTCGAAAGCGACCACGTGGCCACGGTCGAGTTAAGCTCTGGAAAAGCTTGGAAAACGCCGCTGACTGCGGCTTCCCGTGGCAATAAATAAAGCTGATAAGCCGGCCACGGTGTTTGCGAACGTTTTATTATTACTTTTCCATCCCATCGCCATTATTCTTCATCGTTTCCATGTCACGATGAACGATCGGTCCGGAGCCATTGCTTCGATTTGCGACGAATATCCACAACATTTCTTCGATCAGTATTTCTTCTTTCTTTCGAATGCTCTAGGCTTGTTTTTGCATAGTAACAATATGCTAAATCTGAACGATATCCGATTAATATCATATAAAAATATATTTTGGGGAAAAAATATTGTCTCTCAAGTTTTTAACTGTTCTAACTCTATCTTTCGAGAACAACTTACTTAACTAACCCGTGTGTATCTCATTGATCTAAAGAAATTCTAGAATTCATTACAACCTCGTCTGTGCTATTATTAGTCCTCGTCGTTTCCCTGTCGAACAAACGTTTACGCGAACTCTCGGTCTCCATAACTCGGTATCATTAATAATGATTTTTTCTATCGAAACGTGCTCTATTTGCTAGTTGCTATTATTCTAGCATAAAATTCTATATAAATTGTAATTGTTTTTAGTACTTATTATATAACTGAACCAAATAATCGGACGGTCATCCGACGTTTCTTATTATACTGGGACAAAGAAAAGAAAGGAATCGTCGTGTGCGTTAAACAAAGGTTCTTTGCAAGCGGTGATAACAACGACGTTAACGGCGTTTCACCGGTACCAGATTTTCGGTGGCGTTCGTGTATCAAAAGCACGTGCTCTCTTGCGCGGCGAACAAAAGTAACGTGGTATATAAAAGCGAAGAGCGAGGTTTTGTTTTCCCGGCACGCAGCAATTCGCAGTTCGTTGCGACATTTTTCGAAACGCGCCTCGAAACCATTTTTTTAGTAGTTATGGAACGCGACGGTGCGGCCGGTTGACGAGGAACGAGTTTCAGTCGTGGAATTTTGCGATTATGCCGAATGCGTTTCCATCGTGAAGTGTCAAAATTTGAAACGCGCTTCGTTCGGATTAATTCTGTTAAAAAAAATGGCAAGAGAACAACGCATGGTTGAGCGGAACAAAAAATGGGATTTGGGAAAAGATTTTTAAATAAAAAAATTGCATTGATACTAGAACAATACCTTCAATCTTTCTTTTTGTAGTAGTTGAAATCATGTAGCTGCTTCGATTTTATACTTTTCCATTTACTTCGTGAAACATCTGTTTCCTCCAATCCTTTTGTAGCGTGCGCTTGTTACGCGCACGTATGTCCGATATCTATGACACTGCGTTGTATGACTTGTTACTCGCCGAATTAACCTGTGATAACTGATTCACTAGAGTGTAAGTGTGGAGAAAAATGGTTGAATGTGCGAAGAACGATCAACGACACCAAAGGTTATACTTCTCCGAACAATGAGGTTTCGAATTGTGCTTGACGGCTGAGACGAGATTTACGAATGCTTAGTGCGGATGATTATGCGATACGAAACGACTGCTGCGACGCGATTATCACGTAAAATAAGAAAAGGAAATCGAAGATGAAAAGAAAAATAAAATATAAAAAAAATGAAAAGAGAATTTATTTTTTTAACACTCGGTTTACACTAATTACGATTTGCTTCTGAACTCTTGCCGTGACTTTCCAAGTCTGAAGCTCTTACAATTTGACTTTTGATCGGATCTGTTTCTTTTTCCTTTGCCACTCTTCAATATCCCCACTATCCGCGCGTTTTTTAGGCGTCCGCGACCGTTGCTACGCATGTCTTCTTCTAGAACATTCGGCGGAAGGACCGTTGGGGATATCGATAGCTCATTAGGCACTTCGGCGATATACATTGTCACCGAATGCCGCCACATCTTTTCTCCATCATCAGTCCATCAGGTTTGAAGTGTGCCGGTCGTGACAAACGCTTGAAGATGTTGACGAGACGAGAAAGACAACTGGAAGAACTGTTAATTAGTCGTTGCAACTTATGGAACGATTCTGTCTCTACGAATGCTTAGAGATGTTGATGAGTCAGGAAATGCAGATGGGACTGCTTTCTCCGAAAGCTGAGAGATGGAAACGGTTCTTTGCTTAACGTCTGGTGGAGATGTTACCGTAGAAGGGAGATTGTGCGAGACCCTTCTCTCTGAAAGTTGAGAGAATTAACTAGTCTTACTTCATGTCTAGTGGAGATGTTAACGATTCGAAGACACGGATGACGCTCAACTAATCGCTTCAAATGATTAAACGAGACTCCGATCGATATTCACAGTTGAACGTTTGGAACGAGATTGCTCGCACGCTGATTTGTTTTCATCGAACGCAAGAAGAAGGGTAATCGGTATACTCACTAGCATTCACTGACCTTCCGTGCGCTCGAAACACAGAGGATTCTTAGAGGGAAGTGTGTAAGCGATACTTGGAGGAGCGTGACGCTTCGATGTTTTTAACTCGTATTACTAGGGGCGCGGTACTTTGTCCGGGTGACGCTCGATCGATGGCATCATTATAATCCACAAAATTAAAAATAAAACTTCGGAAAAAACCCGCGTTTATGACACACTTAGCTATAGAAACTGCGATAGGCATAAAAAATTAAAAATACTGTCTATTACGCCACTAGACTTACCATAGGCCGTATTCTAACCGTTGCTCGTGGCACTACAGTGTTGCAGACAGATCGTCTTATCTGACCTACGAAAAATATACAATATAGCGACAAGCGCATAGTTCATCAAGCAGCGAGTTTTAAAAACGTTGATTCGTTTAATGTGACCGTTATTTCATATACACAAAGAAGTTGGCATACGTGATCATAGGCGCGAATGGTGGCGTGACCCGAGCGTAGTGGGGGTCGTCTCCGAGAGAAGACAAAGAACGGAATGAAACGAGAGATTCTGAGGAATAAAATTAAAGTCGCTTAGTCTAACGAATACATCAAGAAATATTATAAAGTCGGATCGAATTCCTGTATCAAACTAATTATAGTTGTTAAACAATTTGTGGCGTGTTCATTATATTATTTTAAATATTGTCAAATATACAAGTTTATGTTAACCCAGTGTTAAACCCAGTGTTAATTCAGTGTTAAACTCGTTCTAACCACCTCTGTTATCTTAATCGAAACAGGGGAACGACTAATTCGCGGTGTCAATTATCCGAACCGTAGCGAGAATTTACGCCTCTCGCTGACGCGTTTTCCTCACGACCGCGTCTCTCCGCGAACGGTCGTAACACTGTCCCGCTCTCTAAAAGTCTCTTGACTGCGAAAGTGAGAATCATAAATTACATTCGTAAATCCTCACGTTTTTGTTCCTTCAGACGTAATACCTTTTTTCGTTCGTTTTTTAATTCGATAGTTAATAATGTGATCAAAACGTAACATAAAGATTATTTCTATAATACTGTGATTCATGTTATCAGGTTGAGAAATAAAATTTTAACTTGGAAATTCAATCTTTCGAGTGCCTTCCCGTTAACACGAAAGAGGAGGATAATATTTAAGAAATACTTTGGCAGGCACTTTTTAAGGAAATTTCATCATTTATTCGTCTCGAGGCTCGACAAGACAAAATAGAGTGGAATTAAACGAGCCAGGGATCCCAGACGTTCGGCGGTTTATGTCATACGCGCTGACAATTCGAGCGGAGCACTTTAAACTTCGTCAATTTTTCACCCTGCGGAAATTGAATACCCTCTTCTCTTACTTTACGTTCGTCGTCGATGTGTCGTTGTCTTGATGAGACCTTCCTTGTGTCTGATGGAAATCAAAATTGAAACGAACGTTCATTAGGGTCTCTTATATAGGGTCTCCCGTAGCCTATAAGGCTTTTAACAAACTTGTTCCATATATTCTATAGACGAATCATTGTATTAGCTTTTTTTAATAAATTTCGTCGTTCCTTCTTTTTGTCATACGTTTGGTACAAAAGTACAGAAAAACATTAGTACGTTTAATAACTAGATTACTGGTATTTATGCAAATTCGTACTGCCGTGAAAATAGTTAAAAAGCTAGGATTTAGGCAAAAATTTGTTTCTCTTATTCAAGATTGCAACGAGTGCTGTATTTTGGGTATTTTCTACACTTTTACGTATTATGTGCAGTCTATGCATTTTTGCATATCAATCAAATTTATAAATATAAATGCATGAATTCATAAAAATCCGCAGTGTATTAATATTTATCGTCCTATCTCATTTACAAACTAACTTTTCATAATTTCGAAACTAATATTTCAAAAATTAAAATTCACTGCCATTGAAGTTATTTAAATTCAAGTTTAAATTTAAGTGTTAGAATTTTTTAAATGCTTGGTAACGAAATCTTCAAGTCTTTCTATTAATGGACATGAATTTTGATATCATCCCACAGAATATTCTTTAATATAAACTTGCTGATCTCTTCAACTCCTCATTCGTGAAATTAGTAATTTTTCAACGCAGAAACTGATTCATTCTACAATCTTTATATAAAAGTTTTAGTTTCTGTAAAATTGGCAATAAAATATAGAATTTTTAAAAGCAAACAAAGACAAAATAGGCGAAAAACATGGACTGTAAAATCGCATCGGCATGGTACATATTTCTCGTGGTATGTGTTACGTTATAAATAATTAAGTCCGTTAATGACGATATGTAAATACCATGATGGCAAATACTTCTACGATACGCGATATATTTATTTGCTGTTCCAGTTTGGTTAATTTACGTAAGAGGTATTAGTACGCTCGTTTTGTGTTTCAATTACACACGAAACATTGAAGTTAGTGTCATTGGACATGGAACGTTCATTTGTCTTCTTTTAAAGTGAAATATCTTTTTAAAATATTCTTCAAAAATTTATTTCCAATAAAAGGTATATTAGTTTCGAAGGGACGAAGAGCGTGTTTTGTTGAATCACTTCAAGTCAATTTTTCGATGCTTTAGTTTCAGCTGGAAATTCTTACGTCTGTATGTGTCCAGTGGCTCTGCGCTATCTGTCTATTTTTCCTTCGTAAAAACTTCGCGTATTTTCGGATGCACTTTTAACGAAGGTATTGTCACTAAAAAAAGTTGACGATGAAATGGCCTTGTTTATTGTTTATTATATTAAAGTTATTTATTGGAAACTAACGGCTTTCGCGAAAATAATTTTGCTATTTCCATGTGCTAAACATTTACACGACAATGTTTTTTCTGTGTTAGCGTAGCTAGCTGTCACAGTTTCATTTCTAGAAATTTAGAATAAATTGTTAATTAGGAATGATGTTTCCTGATTAAATATACACGAAACATATTTTATTGATAGCGAGCTGATGTGAATCTACTAATATTAACAGCTATAATAATTAAAGGATCATTATGCAACTGTGTCCGTTTGTATTTGGTTTACGAAATGATATTAAAATTAACTGTTTCATTACTAAGTTGATATAATGCAGAAATAAACATAGAATGTTCTCGAATTAACTGTAGAGACTTAATAAGGATTTAAATCTTATGCAATTATTAATATTTTTATACCGACTTTAAAAGAGAAGGAAGGTACTTATGTTCGACATATACATTTCATTTTTTTATGCATGTTTGCCGATGTTGCACGGCATATTCTCCCTTTGATTCTGCTAAAACAATTTTTTTGATTTGGTCATTGTAAACTTTCTTCTTGCAAAAATCCAAGTTTTATATATGTCTATTACTCAATATTGAATTGAGTTATGGGAATGAAACTTTTCGTGTCTTGTACGGATTGGCCACCGATTGCTCCCATTTGCAAAATTTCTTCAATTTGTTCATTGTTAACTATTGTTATTGCAACGAATTAGTTGCTCACCAATTTCTTTTACGTGTGTTCAGCGATTGCTTTGCAATTGTTGGACTGACGTCGAGACGATTCTGAGCGCTTTGAAATTGCGCTTTTCAATATAGATTTCAACTCATGTTTACGTCGCAGGAAACATTGTTCTGCGAATTTGTTTTCGGGCATAAGTCTACTATCATTGTGACATGACATGTGACACGCTATTAGGTTATAGAAATATCCTACTCTATCACTGTTCAAAACATAATATCGGTGGCAGAATACAGCTGGTTTATTTCTTATTTGCATTCGGGGCTGGACAACAATCCACGCAATTTTGTATACATTAATAAGGATCAAGGATTGAAATAAATAATAGAGAGATAGAGATAAATTGAGAGAAATAATAAATAGATAGAAATAAATTATCGTCTAATTAATGACAATAGAAACCATTTTACGTTGGCTCTGTAACATTAATTGCATCACTAAAAAATGTGAAATAAAGGATATTTTACCAAAAATATTACCGATTTTCTAGAGCGCTAAAAAATATGGAAAATTCTTTATTTTATTCATATTTTATTCGACACTTATGCAACAACGATTGGATTACCCAACTAAACCGCATACTCGGTATAATCAGTAATATTTTTTTGGCAAAAGATCTTTTATCTACTAATTGAATTAATAGCTTTCCGACAATGCTTATTAATACAAGTCGTCTCCTCTTGTAACATTGTCATATTTGATAAATTAAATCTCTCTTTCTCGAGACGACGATTTATTAAATTCACCAGCTATTTCATTAAAGTCCCATTAAACCGACTAAATTTTCATTTATTATCCTCTTCATTGAACAATTCGCGCGAATGAGAAATTTCCTTTGTAAAAAGGAATTAAACTATTTCTGAAATCGCGCACGCCAGTTTCGACTTTGAACATCGTCGATATTCTTTCCCAGGAGAATCGTTGAATCAATTATATAAAACACTCTATAAAAAGCTCACTTCCATGTGAAAATAATCATTGAAGTTCAACAACAATAAGGAATACGGTTTTAACATATGATCTTTTACCATTTATATTAAATGCAATATCATCCGGATTATTGTAATAACTCAACATAAATTCCTGCCATTTATATCACGTGCAGTTGGTTATCCAATTCGGAGGCGGAACCATAATTGGAGAAAGATTGCTGATTTCCTTTTTCTTTTTTTAAACCATCGATAATCACATTGACAGTCCTCTATTACTTCAACACACTAATTTCAATGCTTACTTGTTAATTTCTTCTCCGGTAATCTCATTGACAATTTTTGTGATCCCGTAAATATAAATAGTATTAAATGTAGTAATATATAGTACTATGCAAATAGTACATCCGAACGAGTCGATTCCTTGCCCGAAACTTACGATAAGTTAAGATGATCAGTGTTGCAGTTATTTAACTCCTAACATATTATTATAATATAACCATTCTTATCCGCCCTTCTTTTTGTATCTTTTTTCTTCTATGTTTATATTTCTTTATTTTTTCATATATTTATATCCTCTTAATTTTCCTTTTATTTATTTTTTATTTATTATTCATTATTGTAACTCCTTTTCTTCCTTGTACTATAGAATTAGGTGCCGTAATTTGCTAGATAAATAAATACAAGATTTTTGGAAAATTTATCGTATTCACATAAACACTTCTCTGAATACCGTCACATCTTTACCCAACAAATTCTCCTAATACAAAATCCTAAATTTCGACAAAAAATTTCCCTTATCCTTCTCTCGCTCATGTATCACTGTTCAATCCCGACTTAATAAAAATTCCCTATGCAATACTTTCCAGAGCGAGAATTCCTTGGATGTTAGTCCATAAGCTCATTATCAAAGTGGTTGAAGGTCAATTCGGACTTGGATGTTACCTAGTCAGCGATTCGAGGAGACGAGAGCAGGAGTTTCATGGATAAAGAGAAATTGGATAGGTTTGGCAGGGCATCAGCAAAGGGCTGTGGGTGTACGCGTGGTAATTAATGCCGCTGCATCGCTGCGGGCCAAGAAGCCGAGACACGCCGTTGATGCAAGCCAAAACCAAACATTCCTAGAGTCGATATATCACGTACTAGGGTTATCTCGGTATTAGTTCGACACGTACCAATTATAAGCTGGCACACGAAACATTTCTAACGCACGTCGGGGCTGGAAAGTCGCAAAACTCAATTTAGCGAATGGTCAGCTAGCTTGAAAACGATGGCTTCGGCGTTTGGAATTGATTGGTAACGTGTTAAATTCTAAAATTACTGTTCCGTAAAAAAAGCAATATATGTGATTTTTCACATTTTGTTTTCACTTGTGTCCTCCATATATAAACTGATTAAAAAAATATACAAAGGAATAATTTTTTTTTTTTGATAATATACACACTGTAATGTTTATCAACAGGAACATGTGACGAAGCTTTGTTCAATATATTGCTTATTGAAAGATAGCAATTCATTATAGGGGAAATGAAAATTTGAGCAAATCGTCGAATTCGATCATTGAGAGTGATGCGAATTATCAACTAGGTGACGATCAATCAAGTTGCAACTGGTTGCTTGATGTCGCGAATCTTGAACGCTATTAACGCTCAAGGTGAAGGTAGATTAAAGATGCAGAGTAATGTTGTGTTTAGTGCACTCTGTATTTGCTCTGTTTAATATAAACTGAAGAGTTTATACAAATGCTGGTTCGTGTTGAATCTCTCTTACTGACTGTGTGATGAAGACTGTTTGGAGACTGTCGTCTCTTGAAGCACCTGGTCCTTATATTCTAACTCTCCCTCCAGGGGGTGCCTTTTTGTCCATGTTTCGTGTGAGGTGGAAATCTATTCCTATTCAATCTTGTGACTGTTGAATCATCGTAGGCGTATCTCATCTGGTGTTGATGGTTAACACCAGATGCTCAATTTAGAGTGGACCCATCAAGCACTTAGAGTGCCGATTAACCTCTTGACGAAGTCGGCACTGTAAATTTTACAACTTGTAATTTGGAAATTTCAAACTTCGCAAAAAAGGCAGATGTACTGTCCATGTCGTAAACTGCGGTCCACTCAAAATTCCGAACAGAGAGAGTACGACTACTTCTGAAACTCACTGCATTCGAATTCTATAGCATTCATTCAGTAACTAAACACTTGTGTCAACATCAAACCGACAAACCGTGTCACAGTTACATTTCATTTCTCCATTGAAGGTATTGCTTATCTAGCGCCTACTTTATTTTAATCTTCGCGCGTTTGTATTGTCAAAGTCCCGAATCTGGCAAGCGTTCTAATAACTTAATAACCTACTGACTAACTCTGCGACCAGATACAGCCAGAGAAACGTGGGGTGTCATGGGACAAAACAATACAAAGTGAAACTTGGCGATTACAGCCAGTATCTGATTCAACCCAATTTATCTGGCCTCGTTGTTCCCCAAATCTTACATAAGCTTCCGTTCGCGCCTTGTTGCTCCGTTCGAATTGCGCATATACAATAGGCACAAAAGCCAGCCAGTTTGCAAGATGAATCGAGCTAATTAAAATGTTGAGACTGGATCTTTAGTAGGTAGGACACGCGCGACTTCTGTAGAATTTTAAGATGTGGCAGATAATGCATGCGAAGATTGTTTGATGGATGAAAAAACATTTGCTATGAATAGAATTTACTTGTGTCTTGAACTTTGTTTCCAATAATCGAATATTTAAGCCACGGTATCCACGTACTAGTTTCCAACTTTAGAAAGGCGACATTTCATGTGCACCGACCTAATACTTTCTTCTTCTCGTCGTTCGTTTTTCTGTGTCCAAGGACGAGCGTGAAAGTTAGCAAAATTGTTTCAACGGTCAGTTTGAGTAAAAAATATCATATGAACGTAGATTCTGTTCACAACACTTAGTTGTAACAGCTCAAAGTTTTACTACTCTCGTAGCAAGAGTGCAAGTTTATTTCACAGTATTGCCTGTATTTCAGCTTGAAAGACACATTTTGGACATTTTTTATAAAATTCAACTGGAAATGGACGATATTTCATATACTTGTGTGTCTCATGCAACTGGGATCGAAAAAATGTCAGAAGACAAATTGAACGATTTACACACAGGTACTGATATATTAATTTTAATGCATCCGGAAAGGAAAGATGCGTTTGAAACAGTACAACTGCACACTTTTTTAAAAATTGCACCATATATTTTTACACGCACCAATTGGTGTATATCCTCATACATCATTTCCTTGCTTTATTTAAAAAAAAGTGTGATCCTTCTTTTATTCGAAATATAATGATTCGTATCTCCAATACTAGAACAAAGTAACAGTATCTATACTGATTTTTGTTGTGAAAAAGAATAACTAATATTGTGAGATCTATTCTCTCGTATAGTCGTAACAATCAAGACATTGTTCATGCCAAATCGGCCATTTATTTGCCGCTGGTTACATAGCGGCACGCTCAGTTTGAAAGAGTAATTCCGACTACATAATACTCATTGAAAGGGGAAATAGAAAAAGAAATCGAATGTAGACTGTCTGCCAACTCGATCGTTCTCGCTGAGATGAACAGTTCGCTTTGTGGACGTAGCTCATCTGACGTTGAATATCGAACTAAAATAAGCAGAACAGTTGTAGATTTTTACCTCCACGTTCGAAATTTCATACACTTTCTTCCCATAAAAGCTTGTATAACTTTCAAGAGGAAATACATCTAGTCACTTTGTAAACGTTTAGTTATTCTTGTTTTTATTATTGTAGATCAAAAATTTGCTAATTTAAATCATTTTTACTTTTACGTGAAATGCAAAATTATTGAATATAACGTATTGAGATAATATTAGTAGAATATGTAGTATAGGATATTAAAGATTATTATAGCTATTATAAAAATTCTATTAAATTATTTATATAAGTGCGAGGATAACAAAACAATATTATTTCGCTTTATAATATTGTAGTCAACACTTTTGTTCAATTTCTAAATAAAAGCTAACATAAAGTTTCACTTCCTCTTTGCTTTCATTGAAACAGTAAGTCGTACAAATTTCCTCGTTAGAACATTACTACCATTCTCATCGGATCCCCGTGTTTTTTCGCTTAGCTTCGTGGAAATCGACGATAGCGCAAATAATTTATATTTAATTTACGTTTCGTAAATATTTATAAAATTATACCACGCAACGTTGTATGTCATATCATTCTTTCAAATCTCGACATATATCTGATTATCTCAAAATCTTTTCAAAGAATGTTACTTTACAATCATATATTTTTTAATTATTTGAAATACATGCCATACCACGAGAATAAATAGTTTGAATATTGCGAATAATATTGAATATGAAAATGTTGTTTGGGACAATTCAAACACACACACACACACACGCATAGAAACATTTAATATTTTATATTGTACATCCTCTTTAATAAAATGTCTTTTATCTAATTTTGTCTTACGAGTGTATTAACGTTTCTATTATGAAGAAAATTTTGAAAACCTACGTGTTGCATCGCAGTCAGTGATCTAAAAAGTTTTATGTATTGTAAATATTATGTATTTAATTCGCATTGTTAGCTAATGAATAAAACACGGCGAGTCTCAATTTTCACAAATTTCTCACGATTCCCAGTTGAATTGATATCACTGGTGCACTTTTTGTCAGTGCAAATAAAGTTCCTACAAGATCGGAAAATAACGAAGCACAGCTCCGAACTGACAAAAAGAGCACAGAACGTTCGTGAAATAATTATCATTGCTTACAGAGAGGATTTTAATCGCGTAATAGTTTCACGAGAGTGTTCGCTAGGCTGGTATCTTTGTTCGAGTCCGAGAAAGGGGACACGTGTCCCGTAATTGCAGGGAATTTTTCCTAATGAAAGGCCGTGCTGGTCAAAAAGATCCTAGAGCCGAAAGGGGTGACGAGAATTATAGAGAGAATCGAGGCGCTTGTGAGTTTGATGGAAGCGCAAAGTGCCAGAAACCGCGTCGTGTACGATGCAATATCGTAGAACATTTTTATCGAACATCCTCTAAAAGCATATAGATCAACGTGTTAATAATGGAAACTATTGGCGATTAATTACAAGTAAGATCAATCCTGTATTTCCATTAGGACCACCTCGCGACTAACTTAACAACAAATTATACGAATGAATAAACTATGACAGTTTACGAACGATAAATATTTTACAATATTTTCATAATTATTTGCTAAATCATATTATAGCCCGTGTTACAAAAAATTACCAGCACTTTCTCCTTCTTACGTAATTATATATGTGGGATGGTGTGACGTTAGCGAAAGACGTGGCTGATTGTTTATAAACGTTGTTAAGATATGTTAATGTTGTCAAGGAGTGTTGTGACAGTTGCCAGGGTTTGTTACAGTAATGGTAATGTTGTCAGAGTTGAATTAATCGTGATCGAGAGAAGTTCATCGTGTTGCTGTGACGTAGAAATAGTGTTAAGCGAATTCGTGAAGTGCGATATTATATTCAATTTTGTGAGAGTGTTACAATATTGTGTTTATCATAGTGTCTTTTCTGTTAATCTATAATAAACATTCCTACAAATATAGTATAAATCCTCATACGGTATCGTTAATAACATTGATGCTAGATAAAATAAAAAAAGAAAGGAAGAAAAATCAACTGACAAAAAGGGACGCACCAGGACAGAAAAAAAGGAAAGAAAAATTTTTAAAATCCCGTCCTGTATGCACGACACGTGGAATAGCTTTTTATTTAGCTAGTCGATTTAAACGGGACGAAGGGTCGAGGATCGATCGGTTTTTCTCGTGGCTAAATCCCTGTCGTGATGCTATTGAGAATGGTCGGGATTCTGGAATGGATTTCAATGGAGCTAGAATGCCACCGCTTCTCCCATGGGTATCGCGTTTTGCGGATCCGCCTTAACGAACCGCGTACTCAGTTTGCCGTATGCGTGTAGTTAGGCGTTAACCCATCCACTGAGGATCATTACGAGCGGCAAATAAAAAGGACCCAGTCTCTTGCCCCTTTTCAAGGACATGTGGAAAATCCTGCCGGATGCAAGATGGACGTTGATCCCAGAGTCTCCTGAGGAGACTTTCAACGTAATTCCCCTTCAATTTTCAATTTTCGCAAACGCTTTCCCTCTGTAACTTTTTATAACTGCACGTCTTGTACACAAAATTCACTCGTTATTCGTTAGTACAGTGATATCCAAAATTGTGTATGCATTTTGAAGGCACGCACGTTCGTTCAAAGACTTTTACACGTATGTTGCGGAAATTGGAAATTAATTGAAAAGATATAAAATATGTAACGGAATACAAATTAATAATAAAAAGAACATAACTAAGTCTGTAGGTAAGTCAATCTTATACTAATCTTACTTTTGTTTTTAAAATGTATATCTACTATTGACTTTCGCTGTATATATGTATATGTATATATATTAGCGTATTTATGCGTACGCGTGTATACGTGAAAATGAAAGTCGCGAAAGCTGGAATTTAATTTGAATTGAATTTGTTAGTAGCCAACAAGGTGAATGGCGGTGAACGATACTCGACGAGACTAATCCGATCCGATTGGATTGAAGCGTTTAGAGTGAATAGAGTGAATAGAGTGACTGGGGAAATGAGAAGTTGGAGAATTATTGGTTTTTAATCTTCTTAAAGGTAAAAGTTCTTCTTAAAGTTCTGAAAGTTAGAAAATGAAGTAAGATTTAACTTTCTTTCGATTTTTTGCTTTCAGTTAGTTGCGTGTTTTAGTGGAGTTGAAACTTTAAATCTCTATAGCAATTCTTACGTTCGGATTAAAATTCTTCTTTATCCATAATTAAACACCAATGAAATTGCGAATTCACGATGCATTCCACAGTCCACCGTACGAATTCATTTGTCTCTAATTTCCAGATTTTTAATCGCTTAGAACTACGAATCGACGACACAGACGATGCGAATCGAGAGCGACTCATGTGGTTGTTTTGCCTAGGAACATTGACACCGTCTTGACGTACAAAACGTAACGATAATTAAACTCCGGGCAAAGCAATGTTACCGCTACGTGCAACCGTCAACCGAAGTTGATTTTAAACTTTCCAATACTCCCCCGACCAGTATAAATAAACGAACACAATCGTTAAGACAATTAGTTAGTATCGAGTAATCTTATAGCGATTAATATCAAGCGAACGTATGCATTATCTTGTATACGCATATCGAGCAACTGAGCGAACGACAACTAACTCTGTACTGCAAATAGTTTTAAATACATTTGACTGCACTAAGTATCAACTCGTCTCATCACTATATACACCAAAACGTTTAATCGTCCTCCATAGTTTAATAGTAATACTACCTTAATAGTAGTACTCACTACTAATAAACGTACGCGTTTCCAGAAAAGAATATGGGTCACGACGTGTTCAATCTGCGTTCATTGGTCTGTGCACCGTGCGTACTACGCTTTGAAGTCCAGTACCTCCGTAACCAATTTACGAAATATTGATTTAAAATAAACTTTGGCTTCTACTCGACGAATTTTCTCCACCATTTGAGTACGCTAAAGAAAAAATTTTATGAAAGAATTGGATATATGCATGTGGATAGCTTATTAGAAGAATTTCTAGAATATTATTAGAGGAAGTTTTACGAGTTTTGAATAATTACTTGATGTTATTTGCTTAATTAGATGGAATATACTAATGAGATGATAATGGAAGATATATATTTAGCCTAAGGAATTTTCTAGCGAATGCAAACTTCGTAAAGCAGTATTGAAACTAGGTGAGACTGGCAGCAACGATAAGAGGAACGGTGCGAATATTGCACTTTGTAATTTTTAAATTTATCTACCATTTGCAATAGACGCGAGGACAAATGTTTCGCGTATAACTTTTTACTTTCTGTGTTCCAACGTGTACTATTTGTTTGACAAAGGAAAAAACAGTTTTCAATGGTAAAAACAACATT
Organism: Bombus impatiens; assembly: GCF_000188095.3. Classification (NCBI taxonomy): domain Eukaryota; kingdom Metazoa; phylum Arthropoda; class Insecta; order Hymenoptera; family Apidae; genus Bombus; species Bombus impatiens. The sequence continues at coordinate 56,570 of NT_176779.1, read as the reverse complement.
GTTGTAAAAACAAATGGAGAAAATGTTACGATCAATAGCACAATCAAAGTGGACGTAGGTACAATATCTATTCCGAGGAAATTCAACGAAAAAAAAGGTTCTAACAAAGCGATGGAAATTCAGATAGCCATAACAAATATTAAAAAAAGATTTTTATTTAGAAAAATGTAATAGTGTGTAAAAATTTCTATCGTTTCTGAAAAATGTCGATCTATTTACAGATAAAATTGGCATTGAAAAGCTTTCAAACATTTGAACATCTTATAAATCTAGACGCAGTAGACTACGTCTCTCTGACAATGTATAACTAGTTGTACTACAAAGAAACTTCTTAATAGTAACAAAGTTTACCTAAGCAACTCAAAGTCGATCCGACATCTCTCATGGAAGACACACCATGAATATGGCAACGTCTATTAACTCCTGTTTAATACTTACACGACAGATAAACTTGAAAATTCTATGTAAATATTCTACTACTAGCGAAACAACTGTTCTAATAACAGACTTTGACGAAAGTAATTAACACAAAGGAAAGTTATAGAAGAAACGGCTGAAAACATTTGTTTTAAGGAATAATTTATTTTAAGGGCAGAGTTTTATTTATTATCTATTTTTAAAACAAATATTGCACATTGGGAGCTGACGAGTTAATTGTTAAATTCCAAAACTTTTATTCCGCTATTTTCATTTCTTTCCTGTCACGCAAACAATACTTCGCCCAAGCTGAACTTATCCTCCATTTCGCAATCTCCATCAAGCTTTTCTTCTCGCCATTCAATTAGCCCTGTATGAAGAGAGCGGTCCATTTCTCAATTCCTCGCAGCAAGTTCGGCTAGGTGACACGAAAAGCGGCGCGGCGTGGTAAACGGAAGCAAGTAAATTGGTCAGCGGTAGAAAATCGGATGGGCAAGTACAGTGACGTGGCACCACGTCAAGCCCCGGGGCGGATTAATTTAAGGGTCAGATAAATCATTCCGCTATCTCGCCGGCTACGGCAAAAACATTTATCTTCCTGCTAACCTAGCCGGAAGCGGTGCCTCCGAAACTCGCGGTTATAATCGCCAACGAATCGAGACTTCGTGTTGATCATTATCCGCGAGCAAACACCGGCGATCCAACGTAGGATTTTTCAGAAATCCCCCATGAATCCACGCTGTTGCTTTCGGACAAATACGCCGTGGATTTATAGTCGTGCTGGTTCGTCTTTCGTTCTCGATTTGGGTCATTAATGATTCTGTGGAGAGCGCAGGATTTCTCGAAGCTTTACGAAGTTATAAATGAGGTGGGATATTTAAAAGGATAAAGTTGGCATATTAATTGTTCCGGTAATAAAAAAAAAGGACATGTGAAATTTCCTTTGGCAAATATGTTTAAAAATTATATGATATGCCATATACTATTTAAACGTATCGCAGCTCGATATTTTTTAAACGTAGAAAGCTATTTTTCAGAAATGATGTTTTTTGAAGTAACAGAAATAGAACTTCTGGTGATATAGTACAACTAACTTGTGGGTGGAAAAAAGTTGTTACGATCAATCTACCTCGAGGCAACGTTCTTTCCTTTCAACAGCTCCTTATCAGACTTATTTCGTGACTTTTACACGGCACAATTTGTTACTGCATACCACGTAATTGATTTTTCCATCGTTCTTGTATTCTTCTTTTTGTTTAGGACGCGAGTCCTCGTTAGCGCCAACTTAAGGAAAATCTTGTAGTTAACGCATGAGAAGCTCCCAAGCTAATTCGAGTAAATTGGAGAATGTTGAATACTCGTCTCCTGGTATCTTTAGATCCGTTATTTACAGAGCATTCCCCATTTTCTAACAACATTGTCCCATCGGAAGGACAAGTTCTTGTTCGATGCGACAAATGATTCAACGCAAAAGTACACTGGGAAAGATACACCATCCACTGGCAGATATTTTAATTGCTTTGATGTTAAATATGATCCAGAATGTTAAACGTGACAATATATTTCAAAATCACCGAAATCAATGACGTCCAGCCTTACAATTACCTCCTCGTTTTTTCGAGAACAAAACGTTTGAAACACGGAAGAAATTTTGAACAACTTGGCACAAATTATCCGTCAATAACTAAATAGGAAAAAGTTCTTTACTTTAATTTAAATTTTATAAATTATTGCAATCAATAGTAACCGATATATCTACAAATAACCAGAATGATCTCGTTGCAGCTCGCGATATAAACGACTAAGCAGAAAGCGCCGTGGGCGCGAAACTCATTACTGTGATAGAAAAATTCCAACGGTCTCTAGGGGAGCAGAAAATTCGCAAAAAAAGCTGTCAAGGTTGCCGAGCTAAGCCGGGATTTAGCCGGCACAGTTCACGGCATTAAACGTAACAAGCCGATCCGCGTATGAAGCCGACTGCACGTAGTCGCGACTAGGTAATTATGTGTAAGGCTTAATTACGCAAAGCGGTCGCTAACTAAGATAATAGAATGCCATGTAGCGAAATTAAACTGCACCGACAGAAATTGCATATGGCGCAAAATAAATCAAAATGCTAATGCATGAACGTAAGCTGCTCGTATTGCGTTACTCTTGCGAATATTTTAATTATTTGACAAAAGTAAATTTCTGTTTGAGTTTGTGTGTTTCTTGCGAGTTTCATATGCAAGACTCAGAAAACTCAAAATTTTAGTTATCACTTGATTAACTAAACTCTTACCGGTTGAAATCATTTATTCGAAAGATTGTCAAAGTAATTGTTCCGCAGCATTAACCGATCCACGAGAAACGTAACTACGTCTTTAATAACACACGAGTTACAAGGGAGTGGTCCAAAAGACAGCGGAGTCGAATATGTGCATGCAAAATGCGACATGTACCAGCGCACTTGCTCTTCCGTTTCTATTTGACATCGTTGCATTCCATGCATTAAATGTAATACGAAAGAGCGTGCATGCATGCATGAATAGTTCATGCGACCTGAACATTCGCCGGGTCCTCGATGAATCGAGCTCTCTATCTACTCCGAGAGAATTTCAAGTGAGCAGCAAAATCACGGGAACGTCCACGTTCTTTTTCTTGCGAGACTGTCGACGTTATCGAATGTTTACAGTTATTCGATGCATCAGAGAAAATCTGCTTTCGTTTCGTGGTTACGTTCTCTTTGCGAAATGTTACGTAAATACGTAATTTTAAACTTATCTGGAACCGTATTAACAATTATTTTACGTAGTTTCATATTTAGAGAGGATAAACTTTTACTTGATTATCTTTCCATATTTCAATCACTTTTCTTCGATCGTTCAACTGTAAGTAATCGGGAAAATCCTATAAAACTCTAGAATATATAGGATATATAACAATCCTTTGTTAAACAGTAAAATCAATTTCGTCGAGTATATCGCAAGATCTGTAAAAATGTATAGTCAGTCACCGAAGGCAAACATACAAGAATTTTTCCAGCGATCGTTCTTCGATCATAAATACTTGGCAGACGGCAGTTTCTCGTCATGCTACGACTCCATTTTACGCTGAAGCGGTCGATTCGATATCCTTCTTGACAGCGAATCATTAATTCAATCGTATTCTCCGAAACGTTCGTGTAAAGTCCGACTGTACCGTTAGATAAAATTCGAACGACTTACCAAGTTTACTGCCTTCATTTACAGTACTCGCAGCTCACCAATCAAACATAATCTTATTATGATTTTTATGAAAAATCAATGTATATTTAAGAAATTACGTCGTGGCATGTGAAACAGCTTATATATAAATTGATTTATTTCGATATCGTTAGATTACCGAAGTTACGTTCTGTAAAGAAATTTAAAAAACGATCGATACTCTTTATGAAGGTATTTGATAGAAACGTGATTCAAAATAAAAACGTTGAACAACGCGTCAAAACAAATTTGTTGATGTTTTTGAATACTGAAGTGATATTAGCGTTTACAATTGCACTGCTGATGTCAATCGATATTAAACATGAAAAATGGAATAAAAGTTTGTATTTTGAATCCCAAATTTTAATCAGATATGTATATTAAAGGATTGATGACATAATAAAATCTATTTATTCAATGATATTATATACTTTTTAATTGGAATATTTTCCAGAGATGATTGACGTATTTCGAATATTTTCAATTTTTTGGAATGAACACAAGTACGCACTGCGAATGCAAGATTTGATTATTTATTTGATTTTATGTATAAATGAACGCAGATAGTTGCTGATTTTTGGTCAAGTAATTTCAAAAACTTATCTAAAACAAGAAAATTTTGTCCTTCGTTCTAACTGTCGATGCAATTGCTACGATACGAACTTCTATTACGATGCCATGCTTCGACCTAAAATTTTACTGAAAATTTAACATCGAAATAGAAAATTCCCTCATTTCCAGATTAACCAATATTAAATTTTCGTTTGAATGAAAAGGAAAGTGGGCAAGGACAACTAACCAGACATTTTATGGATAGTTGCGTGTTAAGATCTTATTACTGGAAACACGATACTCGTTCACCTGACTGAATTTTACGTACCGTTTCCGTTTATGGGTACGTACGACCGGACAACGTCGTAGTTTTATCCTCCTTAACTAGCTTACACGCGTATACGTACATTTCACTTAGATGCTGCAGCTTTAGCTCTCATGGAAAAAACGATACGACACGCTTGGACCGTAAAGGCGGCCACCGAACGACTATCCGCTATTTTCGTGTTATTTTTCTAGGCGAACAAATGGAATTTAACGACACCATTCTATTTTCTCTATCGCTTTCTTTGTTTTCGTAGAGTTTGCTTAATAGCATAGAAGTTGCAAGAAAGATCGTTCACCGTGCTCCTTCCGCTTCTTGAAGATTGTAAAGCAAGATTTTTTGTTTAGACATTTTGTTTTATTATTTAGTAGGGAAGATTGTTCGTTAAAAAAATTAATATATAAGATTCAAGATATTTAATTTTTGTAACATTGTATTTTATATTTTTTATACGCTTTTTTTCTTAATAAAATTGAAAATTGAAAAGAATGGAAGGTAGATTGCGTAACATTTTAAGAATATGTGTCTTAGATATATTGAATAAGTATATGTAGACTCTGTGACTGACTATAATATCGAATGTCTATAATATCGAATAGAACGCCAACACATATCAAAAACGGAAAGGAAATAGTAAGTACGCGAGAAACTATTAAAAACCAGAAAACGTTTCATTCGAAGGAAAGATATCCGTCTCTGAAGAACGAGAGAGCATGGATAATAAATTCATTAACACGGAACTCAATGAGATAGGATGGAGGACAATAAATCGTGGCACAGACTTATTAGCCTTTCATTTGAATTCACTTTCTTCCATTTTTGCTCCGTTGACCCGAGAGATTCTCAATTTCTTGAAGATGGAACGACTCCGGTCGCTATCTGTGTACTCTGCGGATCGCTACGGCTCTCGTTCGTGCTGCATTATTAACTCGAACTTGTTAACTTCGTTTCACCCTGGCTAGCTGAACGGATCCTTAGCGTTCCTCTCACTTATATTTCCTAACAAATTCTCCTCTCGCTGTTGGATAACCGTTACCGAATCGAGTTCACGCTGTTGCTTGCCACTGATCGTTATTTATCGATACTACGTTTATTATTATGTACTAATGTATTTCTATATGTTCGATTATATACAGCTCAGTCATGATCGTCTTATGAAGAGGAAAGATAGCAGTAATTCGAAGAACATGGACAATGCGTGCAGGATAGAGAGCGAGATTTCTTTGCGATTTCTCCCAGAAAGCGAGAAAGCAACTAAGGGACCAAAAGGCGGGAGAAAGAGGAACAAATAGGAAGAAATGCCAAAGGGCGACGGTTAGATAAAAAGGAACGAAGAACGGATTGAAATATATTCTTCATCCGTTAGCCTCGAGGCTGCTCGAACTACACACGCTGCTATCCTGTCCTCTTCTCGACACTTATTCCAACCTCCTTTTTTCACTTCCTTGTCTTCAGGTGAAATTTCGTCAATCGTCATCGTGGACCAGAAAAAGAATACGACACAAGAATCTCGTTTGATTTCGATAACATTACTCCTGATATTTTGTTATAAGCTTTTATATTATTAATTATCAGCATAAAAAGAAATCAATTGTAATCTGGAATTCAGCAAAAGATAAAAGGGAACCGCACACAGTCCAATAATATCGTCGATATTTTCCGATATTTATATTAATATCGATAATGCGAGACTCCATTCATTCAAGCATTTCGAGTAACAATTCAAAGAACAAATCCTTGCGTGATTTCATAAATATCTTTAATGGTGCTAAGTAGCAGGGAAACTTACGAAATTCCAATCGCGTAGTCAGCCGATGTAGCCACGAGGAACCATTTCCGGCGACCTTAAGCACCGTGCACGTCTCGTTTTCTTGAGAGGAAAACCATCCCAAGATTTGCCGTTGCAAGCTCGTGAATCCGATTTGCAACCCTTTCCATTTCTCCCTCCCTCTCTCTTTCTCTCTCTCTCTTTCTCTCTTCCTGTCGCTCACTTTTTCTCTCTATCTTCGCACATTTAACCCCCGTTTCCACCCTCTTAGTCTTGTACCCCGAAGAAATATGCACGAAAGAAGCAGACAGTTTTCTCGACATCTTGTTGTTCCTGCCCTTTCTGAATTGCGATACGGAAGTTTAGATGGCACTTGCTGTAAACCTTCCCACGCGTGAAACCATAATTCTTGTTTTTAATTTAACTTTTTCTGAAATGAAAATAATAGAAGGAAACGCGCATGTGTATTACATCTTACAACTAGTGCGTTAGCCGTATTGGCTGTGTTAGTCTAACAATTAGTTGTAAAGTATATCCATATCCTTTGATTAAATTATTTAATTATGTAAATATTATATAAATAATACGACATTTCAATGCAAATTTCCTGAAATAATTTTATTTAAATCTGTTCTCCTGTATTAAAATCACTTCAAAATATAATTAACGCATTAATTTAAATTAACATATAATTAACGTTCTTTTATTTTTTAGTATATAAATAAGCATAAAGAAATAAGCCTTTTAAAGAATGTTTATTGAATCAATTTTTAAGGTGTTATTAAGCAGCACATACTCTCACAGCCTGGTCTACATTCTGAGCCACTTTGATCTCAAAAAAAGCAAGGTAGTTATTCATACATGAACATGCAGAATTTGCATCACCTTTGACGTATTTACATAAAACTGATGCACGACCACATCTTTACACAAGAAAGTAGCCAGCATTACTTCCCCTTGTCAATATCTCTTACAGTACAAAGAAGTATAATCATAAAAACAACAAATTAATTCTATATTGTTTGTTTATTTCTAAAGCAATGTATTTGTTTATAAAGCAACACAAAACTGTTTATCGACATATATTTATCAATTAGGAGGAAATAAAATAGTGTTTAAAGTTGCGTGTAATACATAGTGGAATCTCACTGAATTCAATTACCCTGAACATACAGAATTACAAGGAAAATTGGAAGCTGTCTCGGTTCGGGAAGTCAACTCATTAATTTTCACTCAGTAACTGCTGGTTAGAACCCTTTCTAGATGGCAAATGGTGTGTTAATGCTATTCTCTACAAAGTGTTATTAGGTTTCAGCGCTAACATAGCACTGAAACATTTTACAAAATGATAACGCATCGCGTGATATAACTTTCCATTTATTAACTTCCAATTTAACCTAACACGTGCAAGTATTTTCAGTTTTCACTAACCGGTCACGTCGAGAGATGTTAAACGCGACAAATAAAACATTGTACACGCCTAAGCAACAATGTTTGTAAACGAATGAAGATAAGAAAGAAAGTTGTTGAGTTTTACTTCGTAGAAATTCCTTGTGTTGCAAAGTAAATTTTTGATCAAAGTATATATAGAATTTCATAAGTTTTCCAAGGAATTTATGTAGACGAGTATCGTAAAGTTGCTACTATGAAATTTAAAGTAACTCCGTTCTGTGTGTGCCGTTCTAAAATATGCGACGTTTACATTTCTAAGTCATGAATTGACCGAAGCGTGTTGAAACTTGTTGAACTAAAATTTTTATTAATAATGTTAAAATAATGTCAACAAGCAGAAATGTCCAAGTGAAACGTTAATATAAAAGGAATATTTAAATAAGTTTTCAAACGGGGTACATCTCATGTATAAGCAAAGACGATTCACGACGCGATCCATAGCCCATACAAAACTAACTACGTAACATCGAAATTAAAACAATTTATATACGAATAAAGGCAATTCAAGCGGAATCCCTTTCGATCTAATAACGGACTCTAACGTTCAATCATTATACGTCAAAAAATTCCAATGGTTTTTAGTTGACTGGCACAACCAGGTTACTGCAATTGGCGGTTATTCAGCAGGGACTAGACATGCCCGGTGTAGCATGGAAAACGTAATTTCATTGTTTATCCGTGTCCCATGATGGCTGTCAAGGTACACCGAATACACTGGTCACGTTTGCGAAATGCGCGTAAAAAACGGGTTCACTTGGACATAAAGCATGCAAGCTTGGTTAGTTTTAATTTCCCCACTATAAATCAGTCGATTCGATCACTCTGAATTTATTGTCATTAATAATATGCGCACTGTCACCGCGGGCAAGCCAATATTCCCCGTAAAATTAAACGATGATTGTTTTCGACATCAAGATATCAACGATGACACGTATCTGATTCGAAATTAAATTTACGACGACGCGACGCGATACACGAACGGAGATACACAGTGAAAGACGACAGTATTTCGCACAGTTGATTTACGGTAGAAATATAAAGAGAAATATTTTCTATATTATTACGATATATTTGTCGACGAAAGCTCTTTACCTGCAACAATTCTTAAGTATAAATTAAACAATGATATTGAAAGCACCGAGGATACACCGTTCGAACAGTGTAAACTGTAGGGTGAACGTTAAGAATCGGTAAAAATTAAACGACGAATCGTTAATGGGTTCCATGAACAAGCGGTTGGGGGTTTAAAAAAAGGACGAGAAAAGCGAGAGGAAGAGAATTTCCTGTCTTGATACAGGCTTAGAATGCTTCGGGCCCAGTCTCAGCCAGGACACCGGTTATTATTTGCTGTCGCTGGCGAAAGTCAGGATGAAGCAGAAAACGGAAAATTATTCAAGCGTGCCTCGACACAATGAGCAAAAAAGACGTCGTCGCCCCGGTGGCAGCAAAGGATGATATGATAGGGGCGAAGAAGGTTTCGCCAGGGGGTCCAATCTAACGATTTGTGTTTACGTTGGCAGTTGGCGTCCTCTGAGCGATACCTTCCCTTTTTCTTTGTCTTCTATTCACTTTTCAACTAATATAGGCGATCCTCTCGAATAATAATGCTAAAATATTCGCTTTTCTACCTTTAACTAATTTTTCTGTACGAAATTCAGTTAAGAATTGATCGATAATGAAAGTTTGTGACGCGTTCATTTTTGTTCAGGTTGAATTTGCATAGATATCTACCGCTCGCCATTAACGAAGTTAGTTCATACCTAATAAAGACGAAAACTTGTCGCCAAAAATTTTTTTTGAATCGGTGGAAGTTATACGAAACTCAAGCTTAAATTATTATCGAAGCTCTATATACGATTTTAAATCATTCTGGATTGGACCGCGTTATACGAGCAGTTTTCGCGCGATTTTAAGCACCGAATGGAAACAGTTTGGTGAATTTACAGTTGCGGCAACGCAACGGCGCGGCGTGAACAATGCGTCTAGTTTTCGAATAAACGCGGAACGAAAACTTTGTCGAGGAGCCACTCCAAGTGTTCTGATTGACCGAGTTTACCAGCGCCACGAGTATTTTACTTTCAACTCGTACACGGTCCTTTTAATTTCCACTTTGATCCGATCAATTTATCGCATCGCTTGGTTTAACTCACCGACATACAAAGTAAACGCGAAACATTCTTCTCATTTCATCTGAAAAATCTACCTTGCAAAATATTTACCAAATAATTCCTCTGAGTTTCTAAAATAGGATGTAATGTTGTTAAACGCGCGAAAGTGTGAAATTACTGTTTTTCGCAGTATTCAATTAGAGTAACAATCTCACCACGATGAGCTGTATTTTATTTTGTATTTTTGGAAAATTCTCGTTTATTGGTATTAATCAAAATTCTTTTTCTCTTGTGTAGTTACTGTGAAAGAAAAAGCTGAATTATATCTTCTGGTACTGAATTATGTAATCGTAAAATAAGCAAAATAACAGAACCAACAGAAGCTAAGCGATTTGATTAAACAGAGTATAATCAAGAATTCTGATTAAATGAATGCAAATATATAACTTCGTTTTAGCAAGCTTAATTCTACACTTTAAATCTTTCCAGTTAAGAAAACAGAAATCCTGCCCATCAAATTATCAAAACCTGTTCTAATTTTTTAGTAGCCATAATTAATATCGTGGTCATATGTAACGAAAGTACTCGAAATATTCAAAAGTATTCAGAACGTAATGAAGAAATTTGGGGAAACAGAAAGGAGAAAGAACAAAAATCAACAGAAAGAACGATTTCTTTGGGAAAGTCAAGCGAGACCTTTACGTTGTGTCGTGCTGATATTCCCAGCTGCTGGAAAATATTAAATTAAATTAAATTACGTATGGATGTGACCGTGTACGGGTTTGCTTGTGAAGCTGAGCGGCCGTGCACGTGGCTAGACTGTCGAGAAATTTTCTCGGAAATGTTCATCTCGGTCGGCCTGCTTCTGCTCCCGGAATCTATTACTTTCGTCACTCGGTTTCATTCGAGGAGTTTCGCGATTTCCAGACGACGAGACGCGAGAATTATAATCCCCGGAAGTAGCAACTCGAACGCGACTGAAGTGGAATTTTTAATAGCGTTCGTTTTGTGAAATGCAATTTATCTTCGAACTGTCGGGAAAATATCGGGAGCCTTGGGAATTTTGTTTGCTGAGTTGATAAAAGATGATATCTACATTATGTTCTCGAGCCCAAAATTAAATGAGATCAGATTAGGGAAAGTTATTTTAACTGAAGAATAAACACAATAAAATTCGATATTCCCTTTGTTTGGTATAAAATCTATTCTCTGTTGAGAATATTTCAACGTACAACCAGTCGCAAGACCATCAGTGTATGTAACTTTTTTTTTAAAGCGCTTATTGCGTATTCAACTCTCTAGAAAATGTTCTTTCTCGAGTTCCTTTAACCTTTGATGGAGGAACAAACCTCCGCCAGGCAAATTTCAATACGACAGAATCGAAAAGGTCCTCAGGCCTGTAGATCTATCTCTTCAATACCCTGGACATGTTGGATACGGGCCAGTCTGGGAGTTTTTAAGACATTGCACGTCGCTGCTCGTGCCTTCGGCTGTCTACGCGGAAAATGAAGAAAAAACGTGGGAGAAAAGACAGAAGAAGGGAAGAGTAGGAGATGGACGTTGGTAAGGTGGTGAAATAAAGAGAAAGTCGAAGAAGAAACTGGCAAGATGTTTCTGTATGAAGAGACCAGGACGAACGGAGGGGGAGGAGGAGGGATGAAGAACGTCGAAAGATACATCGCTTTCAAATATTTCAACCGCAACAAAAGCTCCGTACTCCCGGAATCCTCGACCCAGCCGTGTAACACACTGTCTATTCTCTGTCTTCCGCTGCTATTTCGAGTTGTGTCTCTACAGGGTGTTTCCCATTTAAACAATCATACCACGTATCAATAATGTCTTAGAAGCAAAAATGTAAGAAATATTTTATAGATGAATGTTGCCAGACTTCAGGAGAAGAAACTGTCTTCGTTAGGGATTGAATGCATACTCGCAGAGAAGGATGAAGCTTGAAATAATTGTTCGTTATTTCGTTTGTATCATTCAACGAATTAGCCCGATGCTCTATTTCTATTATTCGAGTTCTATTATTTTTAAAGGTACATATTTTTCATTTCAATTTAAATCATCTGTATATTTTAAATGTTCTGCAAACTTTGAAGACTGCCTCATTAGTGACGATCAAATATTTCAAAATTATTAAATCCATTATCCATAAATCAATTATTCATTGACGTATGGATGCAATGATTGTTTAAACAAGAAACACCCTGTATGCATCACCATGTAGGAAACATAGCGAGTGAGAATTCTCTCCATGACGCATGATGCAACGTTCGCCGAGGCCGTCAGTGTAATGAGAATGCTAGGGGTTTTCTATGGGAGATACAGACGGACAAATGTGACTGGAATACACTTAACAATGCATCCGCAGATTTTAGAAAACGTTTCGTGATGATGCATTTTCATGACTGCTGACGAACGAGCATGTTCGAATTGATTATACCGTTTAATCGGTCTGGTTCGTTCTGGTTCTCATTCCCGCTGTGTCACGCGGAAGAAATGAATTGCAAGACACGAGAATCGATTGTAACCGCTGCGACGGAATTAACGACGCGATCCGTCGCGAGAAAGTGAATCGAAAGTTTTCGTCTCGGCAGCTATCCTTTCAGAAAGAACATTTTACTGCAAGAACGAATTTTCTGTTTGGAAAGATTAATTTTAACGTAAATTTTATATTAAAAAGAACGGTGATATAGTGTAAGATATGTGTGCAAAGTATAAGCATACTGATACAATTGAAGTGAATATGAATATCTATGACAAATAATGACAACTTTTTGAATAATCTTATTATTCTAAGGTTTTAAATGTTTTTCACTGATGGTAAGATGATGAACAATGAAATATATTGTTTCCAATTCTTCTCCTCCTTTACAATTAAAAATCCTCACAGAAGAAAAAACCCAATTATTAAATTCCTGTAACTATTAAAATTGCTAACCAATACACTCAAGATACAGAACTCGCTAACAACAAACATTCCTTCTAATATTTACTTTATGAGAGACCTCGATAGAAAAGAGATGGAAAAATTTTCTTTTTGACTTCGGTTGCGGATAAATCAAATAAAATTCCTTCCACCGAATTAACGTCACTTTTCTTTGACAATTCACAAATGGAATAAATGTCGAATTCGTCGAAACGTAAGAAATAATCGTGGGTGTATTAAAAAGTTGTACTATGCGGAGAAAAAGGCAGGAGTTTGATCATACGAGAGGAGTGGACCAGCATCATGGGGACTTATCTTTGCTCGAAGAGAAGACGACACAAAATATGAAGAACCCAGTGAGAGTAGCGGGTAGAAACACAGCGAGAGAGAACTCGAGGTGGAACAGTCAAGATAAAGTACGTTGAGGTCCACAATCCTAAGTGAATGGTGGGCAAACACTGGAAAGGAACGAAGAGACCTTTGGAGGCTCGCCGAGTGGGTGGCGATGATGGTGAAGGATTATACGAAAACGGAAACCAAGAGGAATAATCGTGACCTCTAAGTTCTGCCAACAGGATACAGCGTTATTCAGGCTTGTCTTTGCCTACAATAAAACGAACGAGTTTTGTTATTAATTCAATCATAAAATATACTTGATTAATAAATATTAATAAAGTGAACGTTGTTTTTCGAAGAAATTTCCTTTTATCTCGCTTTCAATGTTGATCGGTCAAACGTAATTTTTATATTACTATGAATTTACATGGTATATTTAAAACTGTTATTTTAGTTGCCTTTTTGGATAACATTGCAATTTAAGTTCGAAAGTAAATTGAGCTACAATTTTTTTTTTAAATCGACTTGATATTCTACAAGTAAATAAAATATTTTCATTACTATTTGACGTATAAAACATTCTAATAAATTTGAAATTTATTAACTTACCATTATTATAATTCTTGCTTCTTGTATTAAGTGAAAAAATTCAGGACGTAGATCTCTTAATTTATACTTAACAGAAATAACATTTTTGAAAGTTTAAACCGTTCTCCCATATTCAGGTTGTAAGTTGCAACGATGTGCGAAAAAGTATTCGTAAAATACATTAATTTAGTGGTGTTCATAAATTAATTAACGTATTTCACAAACTATACTACAACGACATGAAAGTGTGATAACGAAAGATCATTAATTAAAGTCTCTTATCTTCCGCAAATTATTTCGTGGAAATAAGTTTCCTCAAAACTAAAATATCTGTTTCCTGCAAAAGAGAAAAACAAAACAACAAAAAAGTATAAAACCAAGGAATCTAAGTAAAACATTAATTATATCATAACTCTTTTCTTTTATTTCATATATTAATGATTGAAACATCTCAAATAATTTCGATATAAAAAAATCCAAGCTCTATACTATTAATCAAACCGTAACAAAATATTCGAGAAAATATTCGACGAAGAATTATCATGATCGAGAATCTTTGTTAAAATAATTCGAACGAACGGGATGTCTAACTTAATACAGAGAGAAGTTTTGCAACAATACACCAAGAGTTTGTAAAGACATGACAAGGGTAGCGAAAGAAGCTAAGGGGTTAGAATCACCGAACTGCATATTTAGTGGAGGAGGATAGTAACAAGATGAAGCGTGTCTGGTAGCGGCCAGTCAAGAGCCATCAACCCATCTTCCTTGAGCTTCGCCCCTTCGAACCCCTGCAAACCTCAGAACAACAACCCTTTCTGTCCAGCCTAGTGGCCGTCATGAATATTACATCTTGTTATATTACCAAGCCATGTTTCCATAACATTACAACATTGCTTCCGTAACATTACTGAATTCTGCTTATTAACATAGTAGTTATGAAAGAAATTTCCAAGGATTTGTTTAGTATCCTTTTCATTATTATTTCTTCCTTCACGTAGGTAGCATAATTTTATGAAGTTTAGAAGTATGTATGGGACTATAATGAACTTTATTTTTAAATCGTAGAAGTATTCCCTTACACTAACTTGCAAAATTGTTTAATTGATATAACGTCATAATTTCAAACGAGTTCAAAATCATTAATTTTCTTAAAAAGGAATTGAAATTCCTTATACCCTCTGAGTATCGAACTTCCGGGATTAAATACATTTAAAATCTCTCCGATAATTTCTAATAATTCCCTTGTTTCGTTATCATTATTGGCTACACTTTGATTGATCTTTAATTCTCAAATCGCAAACCTAAACATGCACTATTTTATTACCTTCCTTTCTCTAGTACCTTTCGAGAACCTTTCGAAACTCTATGGACCACTTAAACGTCCTTTGAAAGCGTTTAATTACTTTCCTTTTCTGTAATTCACAGAGCGTACAAGTCGTCGAAAGTTACGCCGTTTTGTTTCGCCTCATTTTAAAACTTCATTGCTTCCCCACTTTCATTGCTTGTGCACACTATACAATTTCATACTTGTAACGTGTTTATAGCATTGCCTAATAATCTTCAATGTTACGTTTAACAAATGAACACGATACAGAGGATTATTAGATTTTTTCGAATGTACGATCGCTGTACTTTCATTTGTGCTTTCGTTAATCGAATTTCCCTTCAGTTATCTGTGTGTTATTTAACTCGGACTTTACAAAGCTTTTCAACGTGCGAAATGAAATTTGTTACTTCAACGTTTTCATTAACAAAACAAAAAAAAAAAGAAAAAAAACGGAGGTGTTAAAAGTAGAACGCAAAAAATTTAAAAGAAACTTTTCAAACTAAATTATTTCATAATATTTATGTACATGTATACACATAAATATATCTGACACGAAAATATTGTATATGGATATTTAATCTAGCAACGTAACTGAAAATAGAAGTTGACATTAGTATTTTTACACTTTTCACTTATCGCATATCATGCAATATCGAATATAATATACATACTTCACGAGATGTATTTTTAATACTTACTGTATAATTATTGTATTTTTAATGACATATCATATAAATATTATAAGTTATCGGGAAAATATTTTCAAACACAATTATTTCTTAATAAATTGCATTTTTCATTTTTGATCGTTGTCGTTTGTTAATTAATAGAACTCAGAAATCTTGCGGATGCCTTAAGGTATTAATACCAGCATAAACATTATTTTCTTGGCTGTATCATTTTATTATCACATTAGGTTCGCTTCTCTTTAAACGCGCGACCACGGCACGTTATAGAGGGGCGTAAACAGATTCTTGTTTTTTGAATCACCAATTAAAACACAGTATACATTGTTATCTTACGACCCCTGTATGCACACATTACAGTAAACCAATTAAGAAGTTCATCGAGCGGGAAAAATCCTTAAGCCGTGAAGTTAACTAGATGTTTGATAGATAGACGCAAGACAAGGCAATGTTTCTTCTATTTTCTTACTAAAATACTACCAAAAAGTTATTGAAACTCTAAAATATTATTTAATAATACATTGATTTCGGTTTTCCTATTATACTTTTCGAATAACTAGGAGACAGAAAGGATTGGTGTTGGCAATTTTCAAGGAGAAAAAACGGAAACTAGAAAAAGGAATAGTGGGTTGGCTCAATTCTAAATTAACCTCCCAGGAAAGTAGAGGAGATGAAAAGCGTGATAGTCCATAGATAGGTAAGTACTTGTGGTGAGCGCCAGAAAAGGTGAAACGGCTCCATTTTAAGGCAGGTCGACTGTAATTGGGATATGTGATGCTCTATTGTATAGAAAAATGAGAAGAGAATTTCTATTCAATGATTACATTTTTAACAGGCGAAAAGAATTCAGCGAAAATTTTGCAATTTTATCGAATTATTCTTTCGTTATTGTTACTCGAAGTTGGTAAGTATCTTCGTTTGTCTCTTTTCGTTTTAACTGAACGCGTCGGGAAAAACTACATCAGCGTGAAAATCTGTGCTCGGTTAATCGAACGCATTCAACGCGGGCCAGTCACCGTTTATCTGTGCCCAGTCGTTGAATTCGAATAAATCTTCACCAGGTCGGCTGATCGTCCTTGTTTGCGACCTACATTTTGTTTTTGGCAACGCCACCAGAGAGTTAGTTTCATGTATTCGAGAGCACGACACGAATAGTCGATGTTTCCATTGATTCATATTTTTGTAGACAACTCCCTGGTTCTTTGTAAATACCAGATTCATTTTGTAGTTCACTACACCTTTTTCATTCGCTACATACCAAACATCTCGAATTAAGCTTATCGGGTGGAAATTAATGGGTCAGTGGTCGCCCTGATCAGAGGAGTTAACATTAATTTATTGTGCATTTAGGAATGTCTACTGTGGGAACGTTTACTTTTCGAGTTTGCAGCGACAGAGGAATTAGTATTAATTCATTGAGCATTTGGAAATGTTTGCTGTGAGCGTATTTGCTTTGAAATTTCGAAAATCATAAGGATTAATATTGGTATACGGTACAAAACTTGAATAAACGAATATATAGTTTGTGCTTGAAAAATATGAAAATTTAGAAGGAATAATTTTAAGACAAACACAATTTTTGGAAAAATATAAACACGAAGGAATCTAACGATTTTTCCAGAAATATAATTTTTAGTGTAAGTGTTACAACTAGAGTCTTATTGAAGGAAATAGCAAAGAAGAGACTTTAAAGCTACACTTTAAAATCAACCAAGAGATTGAAACATTTGCATCCCTCCTCAACCGTGAAAAGAACCATGATATTTAATGTTCAGCGATATTGAACAAGAAGCAAGATTCGAGGAATCTTTTCATTTCGTCTTATTATCTTTCATTGTTTCTTCTTATTAAGCGTTTCGCTTTAATCGAGTCGTGAATATTGATTTCCAGAGAGTTGAGCAATTCAAGGATGCCGAGGGAAATAAAGTTTTACCACGCAGTTGCGGAGAGGCTTCTGCAGCGAACATCTTGTCATCTCCGTACGCAAGAAGAATCTTGTAAGAAACTGCTCCAACTTGAACACAATCTGTCACTTGCAAGTGATTATTACATATGCAACATTGTTTCTTTTCAATATTAAAACAATATGTCATAAAACGTTCTTAATACAAATATTTTTAAATATATCTTTTACTACGTTGTGTATATCTAATGTAGAAAACTGATAAAATAGACAGCTAGAAACGATATTTTTATAAATAAGGAACGATACTTAATCGTCAACGAGAAAACAGAACATACGAAACGATACAACAATTTAATTGGCACTAAATTATTTTTCAATCAAGATTTTCGAAGAAAACTAGCAATTTGCAATACAATGGATCCCCTACTGGCGAATCGGAGGTAAATCGAGGTCGAGAAGCGAACGCGTCGCTAGTCAGACAGCCACTCCGAGAGGCTCATCCTCGTAGCGAGTGCGTTACAAATAGGCTCAATTAATTACAGAACAGTCGGCTGCGAAATGACTTGACGCGGTGGCTCGCGTTATCGGCGAGGGCGCGTATACGCGATTGCACGCGGACAAAATCAATGGCCCTGGACGATGCTGGACGTTTCCTCTCGAACGACGGAACATATCGCGAAACGTATGTCACCTATTCAACGACTGACAGGCGACTGGCGTACTCCAATTAAGGCTAATGACTTTACGCGCCCGTGCACGTCCCCTTACCTTTAATTGTCACCTCTCTGTTCTGCCCTCCAGTTTCACTCTCTTTTTTTTCATTCTCTTTTTCTCTCTCCCTCTCTCATCCTTTTATCTCTTACATTCATTATTTCCTCTATTCCTGCCTTTCTCTTTTTGTTGTTCAATGGCAATCGCGCTATTGGATACTCGGTTACCAAAGAGACCACCGGAGTCAACTAAGATAATCACCTGGATCAGGCTAAATTAGTGTATCGTGTTTCAACGGTGAAATCGATCGGGTTTTAAGGCGTAATTTTCATCACGGTTCCACGACGCGACGCTTCGTTCATCGTGTGCTTAGCACACTTTGCTTTCTCCGCCTATCCCATCCGTCCTGTTCTTCTCTCTCGCTCTCTTGCTACATATATATATATCTGACTCTATGTGTGCGTTAGTTACTAGTGAATCAATTAGTTCTCGATGTTTATTTGCGCGGTCGGAATTTGCGTTTCCGCAGCTGTTTCGAGGCTCGAGGAGGATTTGTTGTGTGCCTGAATGAATAGTTGGAGTGAATCGTTTCCGCGAATGTGCTTCACCTCACGATAACGTCGTCTCGTCTAACGATTAGATTCTAACTGATTCTTAACTGTGGTATTCGAGAATAATAAGGTAACTGTTCCCGATAGAGATATAAAGGTTACATTATTAATTTTTAACGTATTTGAAGAGGAAATATACTATGAATATTTTTAGAAATGTTACCATATCACATATTTATGGTCTTAGAAGTCTGATAAAAATAGAAAAATAATCTTAAGAACAATGTAATTGATAGTTATAATAATTATAAGTGATAATTGAAACGTGTTAATGTACGTTGAAGATTTTGTTCTTTACTACAATTATATTAAATTATTGAACCAGTAATTATTACTCTTTTATTAGTGTATATACTATTATTTACAATATTATTGTTTCTTCATTTTAAATCATAGAATATCCTTGATTTCACTTGCATCACAAATTTCGGTATTTTATCTCTTTTTTTACTCTTCATACATAGTGCAACACTAAATATTTCTTCATTTTAAGTTATAGAAGATCCTTGATTTCACTTATATCACAAATTACAGTATTTTGCCTCTTTTTTACTCTCCATATATAGTACAACACTGAACATACCTATCTGAAAGAAGATTCTATTTCCGGCAAAAGTATTCTCAAATGAATATCAATTTGTAAATTATATTGCTAAAAAATGAATAACTTAAGGACCTTTAATTATTAAAATCATAATAGAGTAATGTTCAAGAAGTTGATGATACTTGACAGGCCAGCACTACCCTCTTGACATCAATAATTTCAATTCGCGGTCGTTTGCTTTGATTAAGAGAGCCGAGTCTGCCGTTGGACCGATGTATACGACACCCAATGGCATTTCTCCTCTTCCATGGCAGAATTGCGCGGTACAATGGCCCATTACATAATGGAATACAGACGTATGGCCAGCGCCCTATAATGCGGCGCGCAGCGGCCAGAAACTTGGCATAGCGTTCCTACGTCCTTGCCGCTGCATCCTTCGGACTACCGCAACAAGAACAATGCGACCAGGTGTGCGTGCATTCGAGGAACTTGTACGGAGCAAGGCCAGATTTCGGCAAATTTGATTAAAATGCCAATTGTGTCTTAAAACAATTGCTGATTGTTACTTTTCAAAGCTCCATTTCATGGTACAAGTTGTTATATTTGTTGTTATATTCAAAACTATAAAGTTAATTGACATAATCGGTACTCTTATCATACATTCTTCGTATGGGTCATTTTTTATTTTTTTAACGGATTATGAGTTTATTGTCTTCGCCGCTTTGTACGACTTTTATTTATATTGCTTAAATAAAATTTAGGTATAGCAGTAGTATAACTAGTTCGATTAAACTTCATTTCACCTACTTCCACTGCTTATCTACTTATCTTTGTCACCATATTTGAACTCAATTAATTAGGTTGTAAATACTACAATAAATATAATGTGTATATTTGTATACATTGTGTACTGACATGTCAATCCAGTATAGTCACTAAAAGTAACCTGAATATGAAACATGGTATTAAACGCCGAAAAAAGAACGAGTTCGAAAGTTGTAACACTCAACTCACTACATCCTGGGAATATCGCGCAAAACGGACAGCCCTAAGCATCCAGCAAGCAACGAATGAATGAACGAAACGACTGGCGGCTGCAAATTGTCACGTCACCGAGAGAACGTCAGTCCAATATCGCGATGCCAACAATCGTCGAATCAGCGCGGCAGAAACGTAGCGAGCATACGTTCAATAGTTCCTGGACCACCTTGCAATTCAACGCGGCTGCGATTCGAACCCGAACCACTTACACACGCCTCTCTATGCTCGACTTCCTCTCTACATTTCGCTCTATTCACCGTTTACTCTGATCGCTCCTCCGTCTGACCAACAACTATTCGTATATCGAACGAGGATGCAACGATTCCGAAACTCGTACGATACGGGATTATTGTTTGCAGCCACGGCTTTTGTATCAGAATCATAGCCCGCGATGGTGAACGGTTAGGCTGTGGCAAGAACTATGCCTCGATCATCCGAGCATCGTCGGATATTGTGAAAGTTATGTTATGCAAATAACGACGCGGATGGGGATGCTTGAGAGCAGTTTCGAGTTACGTATTCCGTTTGCGATTTCCGGGGAATTTAGCAAGGCTGCTAAGTGCGTTAGTTTCGCGACGAATTCGACGTACTCCTTTCTTTTTTTAACGATCGTGCGATAATATTGATGTGGTGACACGTGATAATTTGGCGCAAAGAAAATGGAGCAAGGAAGATGAAGTATTGAGATGAATTGGAATATCAAAAAAGTACTGAGAGGAATTGAAATGTTGCGCGTCAAAATATTGAAAATAATTGGAACATGCTGAAGGGAAATTGAAATTATGTAGATATATTGAGTACAGAAGGGTAAAGTGGTGAGTAAATTTTCGTTTCGCATTTTAACTCTTAAGCTCTTTAAAAACCATAAACTGCAAACACATAAACTCATAAATTCTCTCGATATAATCGATCAAACCAACCGAACATTCGGAAAATTGTTTTCGGCAATGATGGACCAGGTAAGCAAAAATGAAATCTCGTTCGAACGTTAATCGCATTGGCTAACAGTGGCGGAGCGAACAGAAGTAATACGAAACCATTATCACGCTCCGATACGATAACTCGTAATGCATTACTATATAACTATACTGTGCAATATAGCCTACGATTCTGCTGGCGACTCATGCAACTGGTACAATCCCGGATTATTGCTTGCAATGCAGGGTTTGCATGCAACGTCCGGTATGTGTGGTTTTGAACCGTTGGAATATAGCAAGAACTCCACAGCTTGAGGCACACTGATGTCTCAGACTGTGATTCTGAACCGTGTAAAATCTCTACTGATTGGAAATGTTGCGGATCGTTAGCGGGAACGTCGGCAAAAAGCAATAAGACGGAGATCTCTGTGTTATTGTAATGGTAAAAAGTATTACCGATTCGATAAAACGAATTTGTAAAGTAACAGATAGTTATAGTTACAGTTACATCTGTTGCGAATATAGAACGTAAAAGAATATTATTCATGTGTAATGTAAGACACGATGTAAGGATGCTTTGAATAAGATTTTATTGAAAATAATGAGGCGGGTTCTTTAGATAATATATAATTTGGATACTTTAAATTTACAAATTTAAAAGAATTCAAATTTAGTTTGAATAGTTTCAAATGCTTGTTACAGCGCATTTTGCAGTACTTTATAGATAGTATTTTACTTTAATTTCTCGTAAATAACATAAATCTTCTGTATATCATACTTTCATACGAATAATATGCAGAGTTATACGACGAAGTATAAATCTTATTAAGTTAGTAGATAGATATTGTTAGTAAATACTATTGTTATTTATAGCAGGCGTATACAGGCTGACAGTTTCATTGACCAATCTCACTGAATGACGGAAACTAAATAATTTTTTGAATTCTTGAAATGATGGGTTGACAAGGGAGAATAACTTGTACGTGAGGATGTTGTCACGAATCGATACTATTAAATTGATGTTGGTCATCGCTCAATTTTACCGGAGATGATCAATCAGTACTGAGTTTGCACGCCAAAAATATTTTCAACCTGGTGTCTCCGATTTTCTATGGATCCATAAACGTATCATCGATACAAGTAAAAAAAGTAAATATTCTTACCGTTGTATATAAAATTGTAAGATCTATAGTAAATTTTGCAATGTTCCATTGTAAAACTTTGCAAAAAATGTATGATACTGTTTATCATATCATATCGATAAAAAAAATCACAGAAAAAGATTATAGCGATCCAGTAATAGAAACTTGGAATAATAAGATCTATAATCTTTGAAATAAATTATTAAAGCATATTATGATCTCGGTTTCATGATATTGCAATTATCAACGGATTGTGAAATACTTCCCTTATCCTCGGCCTGATTTCAGCCACGTCTCTAACTACTCCTCGAGAAAATCATATATAACGTGAACGAAAGTGAAACGACAGTAACAAGCTCCCCGGCACGGCGTGACGCTCACAACCATATATACACGTGATTCGAATCTGTGATTCTCCGCCGCGAACATCACACCAGCCTCATAAATTACATTAATCGCGTTTTGATGCACGAAGTTCCGATAATATCGCGCGGACTCGCTTTCAGAATTCATCAAGAACCTCGTAAGCGAGCGACGTGTGCCTTTCGATTGCACTTCTGCCACCACCACCGCAATCTACCCTTGCTCTTCTATACCTAATTCTGTTACACGGTAAATTAAAGGAAACTAACAGACCAGGATTATTGATTCAGTCTGACGATTACAGCTTGTCTTAACCATTACACGAGCACGACTACGATAGTACCGGAAATTCTCGACGACTTGCGCGATTTGCCCTTATTGTTTGTAGTTTCGGCTTTGTGCTCCGTACAGCGTGCGGCAACAATCAGCAACAATTGCTCATGGCAACGCTTTCAGACATCCACCCGTGAATTCGCGTAGATAGTTTCGCAAGTTAGTTTGTGACTCTAATCGCGAATAATATATTTTCAAATTAGTTTGAAATTTTACCGTATCTCGTTACCGCGCTAATAAGATTTCAAAATGTCGTGTATAATACACACATGTATAAAAGGTTTCTAGGAGTGTTTGAATACTTTCGTAAGCCACTGTAGCATATACGCGAAGATAAATAATTAACCAAGACAAATTAAAAGTACGAAATAAATAGGAAAACAACATTAATAAAGGGATTGCTCTTAATTAAATCATTAGTTAAGAGATCGCGTTAGCTAATCACCCAGTTGATAACTCTAGGCAACAGGTTAATCAACGAGGAAAGACGCATCGAGCAGAGCGAAAGCCGCAAACCGCACGCAACGCGTGCAACGTTCCTTCTGCAACGTTAGCTCCTATACATGTAAATTCCGGCCCCCGAAGCAAACCTTAACTGAGACTATCAAATTCCACTCTGTTCGATCCTACACCGTAGACCATAGGTCATCCCAGTATGCCCTTAGCAATCAGAGCTACGTCACTGCGACGCACTTGACGCGGTTGCTGTGTCGCTCTCCTGAAAGCTCACCCTTCGAAACGCGACAGTCGAGGGTCTTGGAAAAAAAGTGCTCGTACGCGGTTGACAAATTGGAGTATTCCTCACTGACGCCGGCAACGAGAATGTCGACGTAGGTCGATGGTTTCCCGCAGGTAAACACTGTAGACGACTATGCAAGGAGCGGAATGGCGAAGGGTTGAAATCGTGCTCCATGAGAAAGGGGTGCACGTGTATAAGACGGAGAGAGAGATGCTCGGAGACAGAAACAAGAAGAGAAAAGAAGAAGAGGAAGACAAGGGGAGGAAATGAAAGAGTGGAACACAAGAGAAACGAAGGTGAAGGAGGAAGAAAGGAGCGCGACGTAAGAGCACCGACGACTGAGTAGAATGCTTTATTTACCTATCGTTCTACTTTATTTATTTACTCTGTCGCTCGCGGTACAACATCCAGCAGCGGGTATTACGCAGGATTAATTTTTGCCTGAAATTCAGTACACGGCTCGATAACAAAAAGCTGCCAGGTGCTTCGATCAGTTATCCTGCCTTTCTGCATAGCGGAATTTCGAATGGATTAAGAATCAGCACGGATGGAATTTCGAGCCGATTAAGAATCAGCAAGGACGGAATTAGATGGAATGAAATTTCAACTGACCTCTTTAATAATATTCATACGCGTATGTTTAATTTTCCTTTGTTTTCTTATTGTTTCTTGAATAGTATTCAAGTTTATATAGAGCTAGCCATAAGTATTAGAACATCGACTCGTCACATTTATTGGAGAACTCTAAAAAATTGTACTTTATCGAATACTTTACATTATAATATATCTAATTAATTATTGTTTTCTTGTCATATACATAACGTTCTTAAATAAATAATACTTCACTGATAAAAATATCTAATAACTAAAACTAAAGAAATATGGATTAGCAAATAGTCGAATCATAAATACTTACAATATAATCAGCTTCACGGACTCCATGAAAATCTTAGCAGATTGTGCATCTTTCAAAGTCCACAATGTCCAGAGAGCCTCACGATGCAATTCGGAGTAAAAATCAACGTATGCTATCCATTTTATGGCATGCAAGGCGTATTAATCTGTCAATTCACACGCGGTTGATTCACATTCCGCATCGAATTGACTCGATCTAAAATCTGGTCATCTGAGCTACATTAAACCGTCGATCGGTAGGAAGTTCGTTCGCGGACGTTATCCGGTTGCGATCAGATTTATTCGACGCAGCTAATGTCCGCTAGAACCGGCACCAGGCTTGGGATTTATATTCAA
The DNA here is from genome assembly GCF_000188095.3 of Bombus impatiens. Lineage (NCBI taxonomy): Eukaryota > Metazoa > Arthropoda > Insecta > Hymenoptera > Apidae > Bombus > Bombus impatiens. The sequence continues at coordinate 31,297 of NT_176779.1, read as the reverse complement.
CGCACAGTCAGAAGCCGTGCATCATCGGCTTAAGTCAACGAGCCAATCGCAAACAAGGTGACCGCCACCACGCGTCCGATAGCGCGCCTATGCAGATCGCCTCGATTCACCTATGACTCGCAACACCCTCTCCAAACCTACATCTAGCCTGCCCATCGCACCCTAACACCGAGACCTTTATGTACATTTATGTTACGAGCACACACGGTGTTCTATAAGTTATGCGTCAACCAATTTCTCCTCAGTTATGCGTTCGGTTTGTGTTTGCGATCGGTTGAACTGCCAAATGCTTTGCATAATTATATAGAACAGGGCATATTACATGGATTTCATAATTTCGAAATACTTTTAACTAGTTCTAAAGTAATATTGATACTATAATAATAACAATGATAAATATTACAGATAAATATTACATTTTATAAATCATATACGTTTGTATTAGAAACGAATATTCTAAGTGTATCTTATCACAACAATGATAAGATACACACAGTTACTATGATTTTTGCTGAGAATTTTTGAATCCATCCTTCTGCAACACCCTATATACACACCTGCCGGTATGTACACGTAAGTATATATATATGAATTTATATGTGCATGCATATGCATGCATATGCATGGATATTTACGCGCCAGTCGGATATATGTGTATGAATTTATGTGGTGATTCGTACGTACGCGTGACGCGGTACATATGCTCCAGCATGCGAATGTATGGATTCGTTGTAAAGGGATTAGGTGTAGTTAGTTACATGTTGCTATTTACGTAGCTGTATACAACTTTTATATGTATATGTATATATAAGTAAGAATCAAAAGCGAGTACATACCTTACATAAATGAGATTCATATAATATTAACTTAATTACGGGCTTGTGTATATTTCTCACTATTAATTTGTATAGCTCTATATTTTTCATATCTGTTACGTCGGGCGACACTCTACCTAGACCAGGCCACACACCGCAGGCAAGATCGGAACCAGATGTCCGCTCATCCTTACTGCGTACCCTCAATAGTCTTAAGGACCCATCATAAATTTCAGGAATTTACTAAGGTGCTTCAGACCGAACAAACATCTCTTTACTGAATCGTTTCTAAAGCTTATTGTTTACTACGGGAAGACACGGGAAAGTTAGTTTCTCTCGCGTATGACACTTCCCACTAGCAACTTTCTATTGAGGGCGGCTAAGACCCTTCCTAGTCCACCAACCTTCTTTTATCCAATCAGAAGCAATGTCTACCGCCCTCACTTTCCTAACCAAAATTGTCATCAACAAATCCCATGGTCCCTTGCGTTAGACACACCCATCACTACCTTTCCTCCGACACAGCATCGTCACTTTAAGTTACTTATTCTTTATCGTTAGAATAGTCAACATGTCATTATCGGGTTTCTATCCTTAAATCAATTACCTACTTAACTTGTACATACGCATCAATGTAATTATCTTCTTTACAAAGTTGTTGGAATAAACATTAATTTATATCTGTTAATTCAGTGTAACCTCAATTGAACCACCCCTATTATCGTAACAGAAATTAGGGGATCGATCATTTCGTGGCGTCGATTATCTAATCATAACGGGAATTTACGACTCCCGTTGACGTACTTTCTCGCGATCGCGTCTCTCCGCGAATGGTCCTTAAACAATATCCTTTCAATCAATTTTCAATATATGCAACATATCAACAGCTTTTGAATCAACTTTTTGCCTTCAAGGTATACTCACTTTTGACTCTCGTTGTACATCCACATATTTGGCGGGCGCATAACATACTAGATGTCTTTCTACACTCGCTACTTTGCATTAGAGATTAATATGATCTGTTTAACGTTGTTTAACTTGTATAGATATCGACAGATAGATCGTTCTTTCGGTCCTGAGGTATTCTGTAGTAATGAAAACAATTTAATGAAATTTGTAAAGCAACAAAGCAAGGGTTGACTTTGTGTCACTCTCTGTGGAAGCTACTTGATGTTATATTAATAATAATTAATAATAGTTGCGCGCACTAATTCTCAGGACAATTGTGAGTAATTAAGATTAGAAACACATTTTTTCTGTTATGAATATCATAATATTTACTCCTTCGAACTAAATATTGTTTTTGTCGGATATCTAAGACGCTTGAGTTATGTGCAGGAATTTCAACGTTTCTTTATTTTAAATCAAGTCATACTAAACGTAAAATGCTTCTTAATATTATTAAACTAGCAAATCAATGAATTCATACCGTTTGCATCGAATTTCCTCGAATGCTGCTTGCTGTTATGAATTTTTTGCGTTCAACTTCGCGTGCGTCTTCCGTATCTATACGTAAGCGAATCTTCGCTGAACTCCCACAAGGACGAATTATTGTGTTGTCGTTGCTATAACGCTGTCTCATGGAACGACACCGTACAAAGGGACCAGGATCTGTCTTTCCCATATCTTCACTGTTTTGTTTACCGAAATCCGTTATTTTGTTTCCGTCCTGATATGCCACCGCTTTCTCAAATATTGCTTGTAATATGTTGCGCTCAAATGGAAGCGACATCAATTCTACCAATATAAAAAATCTCATAATTCAATTACAAATCGCGAATTTTATGTCAATTTTGCATCGCAAGGATGTGAAAACAGAAACCTGATAAGACTAATACCGTCGTAGAGTATTATTATAATAGTTTTGATTACACAATTTCTAAGAACTAAAGGCTTAACTATATAATTTTTTACCGTCGTACTGTACTTTGTATTGCCTTCGTATTGCATTCTACGAAAATTAATTAAATTTTATTTCTCAAAAATTAAACATTCAAACATCGCTCATTCTGGTGCTAAAATTGAAATTTTCACAAATTGCGAGTTGATTAATTTGGATTCTGAGTAGCTCATGTATTGTTCGATACGAATGACAAGTAGCTGTTAAACTGTCCGACACAGCTAATACACTGTTATTGATATGATATCGCAAAAGGTTACCATCCTTCAACACTTTCCCTTGGTTTTGGTCTTCTCTCTTATCTCTTGCCTCCCTTTTAGTCTTCCAGTCAAGAGAGGCGGAGAACACGTCCCGACGTCTGACAACGCGCCAACCCATTTTCTGACGCAATTGTTTAGCGACTACACGCGCTCACGAGCGTACAAGGTTTCATTTTTTCATCGCTTGTCTAGCTCACCTTTTTCCCTCGCACCTTTTCTCTATGTCTCTATATCCCATTTTCGTTATTCTGTCTTCCTTTCCACTTTTTCCCTTCTTCTTTCTTCTCTATTCTCCTATGTTCGCTTCTCTCTTTCACAACACTGTTTTCGCTGACTATTTCTGTGTCTGCCGTATCCTCTGCTCTACTGCTCGCGCTAGGAAAGGCGCCGTAACATTTGTCGCGTGCCGTTTTATTGGCGCTCCTTCCACAAAGCACCGCGATTTTCTTGTTCCTCCGATTTTTGCGAGTTCTTGACCTTCGATCCAACCTCTGGAATTTTCGCTTCTCGTTCTCGTACAAAACATCACATTCTTTTATTAGATCGTTATTAAGTGACTTTTGATTATATGCTTTGTAAGAAGGCAAGCGGGAAAAAGCATTCTTGCTTTTTACAATAAATATCTTATAATAGTGAAATAAATTATTTCGTTTGATCATACGACGCGGATGGAATTTTAAAGAGGAGGACAAAGATGAACAATGCAACGCTCCAAATTGAGTGACACCCATGACACGTAGAAATAAAGAAGCGCGTTTTTTACGGTTGTACTATACTATATCTATGTACCTGTGTATGACATGTTAACTACGGATGTAAAAAAATTGTTTGAAGATGATACGAGCAACATAAAGCAATAGCTTTTAAACCCACACATCATGCAAATGAATTCAATATGCGACATAAAGACAGACATTAAAATAAAAAAAGAGGAAAGAGATACATGCACTATGAATTTATTTTTCTATTACCCGAAATATGCATCGTCTATGTAAAGTTAAAGTTAATTACAAATAAGTTGTGATTTTAGTAGCGTTTGCACTGTCGTGATTCTACCCGTTTAGCTGTATTATTTTGTTCCATTCAGTTCTTCATATTTAATTCTTTTATTTCAGATTTATTAATTAATAGCCTTGGAACTTTATTCTCTGATAAATTATTGTAGTAGAAATCCTACATATAAAAATGAAAGTGTATAAAAAACATAATGATATTTTACTGCAAGTTATATTTAAATTCTGTTAAAGTGTCTGGCTTTTTTATTTATTTTCTCGAGAAAGATGTTACATGAACAAACATTCAAGGATTTTTAGCGTTATTGCTGAGAACAGTTGAAATTCCTTCTCGTATCTCTATATTCTTATTTTCCTTTTGTTTCGCTTGCCTAAGCTAGTTTAACCCTTCCAGTCCCAACGGAACCATTTGTCGCTGTAGAATTTATACTTCTTCGTAAACGAAACTTGCACGCCAAAATTCAATTTCAGTAAACGTGAAGTATAGCAATGGATCAACTCGCCGGCTTCTTTTCGCATGGATCTAATGCATTGCAAAGAAAGAATGGGACAATACGAAATAAATTATTAAAAGTCTTGAGAAATGTGTGTGAAATTTTCTGAAATATGTACGTCGATTTGTTAGAGGAGTGACAAAAAAATGAAAGAAAAGCGAATTTTATATTAAATTGTTTTGGCACAGAAAATTTGAAATTTTTTCCTGTTGGTTAGTAAAGTCAAACAAGAAATCTGCAGGCAATTCTTATACCGATGTTACTTAGCGAATATTTTCCTTTGTAAAACAGAACGAACTTGCGGCACATTGGACTTTTATACAAGTTCCTCTGTTCATAGGGACATTGCGTCTCTATCTGGATCTTTTGATATTTTTTCTGAGGATTTGAACTCTCTATTGCAAAAGTCGGGCACGAAAATTTTTGTTTCGTTAGTAATAATAGTTGTAAGTGACTAACGTTAATTTATTAACACTATTATAAAAGATATTAAAAAAAGGTTTGTTGGAAAATCGCTTCATAATGATCGATTTATAGTGAGTGATTTAATTAAAAGCGATAAATTTAAGGCACATTTACCCAGCTATAAACGTAAAAATACATATATACTCGGGCGGTAGCAAAAGGATTAAGCGACTCGTGTTCTATGATAATTTCAAGTTATGAATAAGTCGTAGTGTTAATATACTGAAATTATTCTTTCAGCCAGTGTGTTTCCAAATAAATATCCAACAATCCTGGCCGAGAGGATAAGGAAATGTTTAGGATATCAATTATTGCGACACTTTTTACACGTGTTACAACGTTCTCTATTGAAATTCAATAGTTTCATAATTGACAAGGTCGTACTGCATACGAGCTGGGAAAACAATTAGAAATTAAAAAGGGATTTGCCACCGTATCATTTGGTATCCAATTCGTTTGAAGTATTGCGACTGTGCCGGGATACTCGTGCTGCTCTGTTAGTCAGCTAAAATAATCGGATGTTCGTAATCGCCAGTAAAATGAATAAATCGATCTTTGTCGAGTAGTCCAGCATGGAAATACTCACGATAAACTCTGTATGAATATTGAAACGTTTCGGATTTCTCTGACGGGTAAGATTTCTTAATGCTTCGTACAGTAAATTTTAGTACTAGTCATTGTATTAGAATTTAATGTGATATCGATAAAATGATGTGTCTTTTATTTAATTTTTTAAATAATGGTGTAATGGATATTTTTGAAACAGATAGAAAGAATATCAAACAGAATCTAATGGATGATACTGGTCTGTCAAATGCATACTACTACAAATCGAGAAAACGATGTTTCGTATAAATCAACGAATAATGCTTTTACGATTTCAAGCATTACGTCTATATTAATAATTGAAAGATTAGTAAAATGACAGTAATGGATACAGGCAAAGGAAATCAATTAGGTCCGAAGAGCGGATCCTGTGATCACGAGTTGCACGTGCATCATGTCATGGATTTACGACACGTCTATCGCTATGAAGTATACAGACACCAGGTCCAGCAATTTATACGACCCATGGAAACACAGACCATCTACGTTCATATAACAATTTCAAGACCCCATCTTCTGGCTCAATCTTCACGTTGGCTGTAAAATTTTTAATTAACATGTTCTCAAAAATGTGCTTGTGCAACGCTTGCGTAACAAACCCAATCATCTTAAGTACAGCGTTTTTTCTCTTCATCTTTTCATTTATTTTATTTTTTATTTTATTTATTTTATTTTTTATTACATAAAATAAGACCAAAACGTTTTAATCTGAAATATTTAAATATTTTATTTAAATTGAGAATCAGAGAGTCTATAAGAAACATTTAGTTTGCCTAAAATTGCCATTGTTTCATGCGAAACGAAGTTTAATCACCGAAAGCGGGAGTTTAGAATAACTCTTAATTCGCTGAGCGCTTCGGTAATTTCCCAGAGTGGTCTTGTCCAATAATCTCTTAACCTCGTATTACACTCGATAGCGAGACGGAAAGAAGCAATATAACGTCCTAGATAAACCTAAGCTAAGGGACAATCATTAAATGGCTACGATAAAGGCTTTAAACGTCGTCTGTCTTTCCCCTCTGCTTTCTAACCAGAATCAAAAGGTGCGCTTAAAAACAATATTTAAAGCGTGTAATCAACAGCCCAAGCAATTATTGAAGATCTTACAGGAAATCGTAATATAATTCGTTCCTTGGAAGCAGAAGTAAAATAAAGACACGATAACAGATAATTGTTTATACCAGATGTGTCTACTACCTGGCAACTAGCACTCTTACGCAATAATTTATCAATAATATTATTAAAGCGAGAAATGAGCAAGAATAATTAAAATAATCGCAATACGTGTTCTCGTATCAATGCGGAGATGTTCTTTCGACTACTGGAATGTAGAAATTCTATCACTAGATGATTTTCTGCGAAATAGACGAGCGCTGCTTCTATAATATTAAGATCTCAATTACGTTATTAACAGGAAGTTTGTCCAAGTTTCGGATGTAATTTCAGCCGCAAAACGATTTAACTTTAGCTGAAGGTTAAATTAATTTTAAGAAAAACGTTGTTGTGCCATGACAGCAAGCTGCCCGCGGCAATATTAATTTAAACTTTACATACCATGCCGTGGATGGGCTAGCTTGACTAATAGAAGTGTTTAGCAATCTTTTGAGTCTTTAACGTAAACATCCTATGTAAGAAATAAAGCATCTGATTCTTAATTCGATGTAAAAGAATGTATAATGCACGTTAATGTAAAAAACATTTAAGTATGAATTTAACCATCACTAGCTTAGTTAAATATATGCAAAAAAAAGATTGTAAAAGTATGATGCAACGCGTATGGAAATGAAAATTATGAATTATTAATTAATATCGCATAATTTTTTAAAAAAAGACTAAACAACAATTTAAGAAAATAGATAAAATTGATCTTCAATGTAATTTCTTTAAAATTATAAATTGTAATCTTTACGTAATTAAAAGTTGCAAATATAGTATTCGAGTAGCATATAACAGTAAAATAAACCACTTGCAATTTAATGTTCTATATGCATAAAACGAGTCGATATGGGTCGCGCAAATTAACACTTAAAAACGTAGAAATCATAAATGCGTAATAGTTCAGGGGAATAATAATAAATCATGGACAAACAATCCGTTAAATATTCATTGTGAATGAAAATCGACGTGAATAAAGAGATTTTCGGGAACCACTTAAATTTCGATGATCCAATCAAATTCTGCGCAATGAACCGTAGAGTATCGTGGCTGGTTCGAAAAATTTGCTGGCCTATGCGTGTTGAATGAAGCACGCATTTAAATTACCCGGAATAATATGCATTTATTGTTACCAAACAAACAATTATAGCGTATGAAAGACGTAAGCGTAAACACATATAAGTAATTTAACGTTTCCAGGGGGAAAAGGAGTAATGGGAAACTATTTCTGTTTGAGAGAGGTGCTTATTACCGTATATTTCAGTATTTAAGGGAACAAAATTATTTCATAGGATACTCTTCATCTTGTGAATTTATTCTTGCCTTCTGTTTTATGAACAAAATATAGAACTTATTTTTTATTCTTTACCTTATTTTTCATAGTATTAAATTTGTAAGCTCATACAAGAGTAGTATTAAATAATACAAAATTTAATATACCTGCGGCCAATTAATTAATATGTAACCGATATAATAAATACAATGAATGATGTTTTTTAATACCGCAAAATTATCTCTTCGTAGAGATTCATATTTCTTCATTAAAAAAAAAAAAAAAAAATGAAAAGAAAAAAATGAAAAATCGTCGCGTAATCATTTCGATTCATGACAAAAGAATAAACCACAGGATCACAAGCAGCAAAAATGGCGTAAATGCACGCACGAATTGTCCTGAAACCTGTCTCTTCCAATAGTGTAGAAATGGCAGCATAGTAACCGTGTTACCGGCCACAAAGTCATAAGACTCTGCTGAACATTGTTTCCTCGTGGACCACACGAAGGAAATTCCATCCGGTTGAAACGTGAACGCGTTCATGATCGCAAAGATAGTATGTATCATGGTAGTGACGACACAGGGATCACAAGGTGTCTTATGGAAGCGATAGAACTTCGTTATAATGAATACCCAGAGTTTGCAATAGCTGATTTTCATTATGTATCATGTTCCTGTAATTTGACTAAATATCGACTGCAAATGATACGAACGAGTATTTAAATAAAAGAAATATTCGATTTTAGTATTCTTATTGAAGTTGTACTTCTATCTGTGAAAATTACATTCCTGGTACTGGTTACGCATTTGATGTCAGCATTTTTTGTCATCGCGTCAATCCACAAATTCATTCACGTACGTGATTGTTAAGAGATTTAAAGGCGCGAATGGAAGTTAACGTTTTTATCGTATGGGCCGAATAACTCAATTTCGTATGCGTAGTACCAGTGAATCTCAACCAGTCGAAATTCAATAGCTGCACGCTATTCTCGGCTGTCGCAAATTTGACACGCAATTATTGTTATTGAAACTATTATTAAACCGACTGGCGTATCATGAGCTCATGCAAATCACTTTGTCACATGTTTGCCACATAATCAATGCTTCATATTACACTGTTGGACGTAATTCGCGTGTATGATATTAACGTAACGTATTATCAACAAGAATGGACGAAGAGTGAATTTTATAACGAAAACAGAATGTAGTCATTACTTACCAACTTATAATTTTTACTTATTATACTATCCCTGCTTCATTGCACTATAAATACTTTCCTATTTTTTCTCCATGTTTCGTAACACATGAATGAGGTGTCTGTTACGATTTATATTTGTACAATAGAAAGGAAATATGGCAGTGATCGTGACTACATGTAAATATTAAACAATCAAATAATAATAATAAACAATAATAAATAATGTGTTGAGCGACCGATCTTCGACACAATATTCGAAATTCGTCGATAAAAAAAACAAAACTAGCCGCAATTCCTGATTTTCGATACACTTTTCGCGCGATAGAAAGGAAAAAGCATGTAAAAAAAAGCGAGATACGCTATGTTCGTGAAACAATATTTCATATCACTTTCTGTTCTAACACCTGAAGCCACTAAGCCCGAGATCCCGAACCGCTTGATACGAAATTTTCCGTGAAATATCGTGACGCTTAAACCAATAAAAACGTTCCATTCGCGAAGATCATATCGGGGAGATGCGAAATTTTTACGGACATCGAATTCGTCGACGGTTACGAGGACGCGAATTCCACAACGAAATCCTTCGGATATAGGAACGCGATATAGGCAATATTTGAAGGCCGTGTATCCGATCGAAAGCATCGAAACCTCATCAGCAGTTTTGCTTTGTGAATCAAGAGGAAAAAGAAAAGATGGAAAAGCAAGGAAAAAAGAAAAAAATCCTTTCGTTTTTTTTCTTCTCTCCTTCCTTAGCAAGCAGTCACCAGCCAAGAATTTCCCCTAAGTTCCTACTGCCCCTAAAATTCGCACTTTCCATAAATTTCCAGTGTCCTCGTCATCTCCAGCGCGAAAGCTGGAGGACGAAGAAGCTGGATCGCGGGAACAAGCGGGAAAAGGAAATTGGAAATGAGGAAAATAGTTACGACGCGATGTTACGTACTTTTCCTCGAACTAGGGATGAGAATGACGTGGTAAAATGAGCGAGGAAAATTTCGTGGGACATCAAGAGAGGAATATCGAGAAGAAATAAATATCAGAGAGATGCGAAAGACACGTAATGGTGGAGAAACATTTTTGATTTTCAATACGACGAAACGTTTTAAACGCTCGACGAAATCTCGACCCGATGAAATTTCGGTTGAACGACTTCGTCGAATTATTCCAACGAATGGAAACGAATAACATTTACAAATAATTGACGGTATTCTCCCAGAGAGAATCTCGTCTCATTGAATTTATTTCGGTTCAGATTCCTCGGTTCAATTCAGATCGCTCATTAATAAACTGTTTTTATTTCGTTAAATAATAAAACCTCGCTTCTTTTATATACGAAATATAGGCGAGTCAATGGGACCTCAATTTTTTCAATATGATAATAGTCTGAGATTGATTTAGGTAAGTATGATTGCGGAATATGAAAAAGCAATTTGGAAAAAGTTGTTAATTTAACTGAACCGAAAATCAAACCATCCGCCCGACTCACAAAACCACTGAATTTATCTGCATCAGCTGCGACTGTGAATTTTCAATTCGACTTTAACTAATCAGCCCGAGCCATTGGCCGATTAATTAATCAGGTTATTTAAATGCGTTCACTTGGACACATCAAAACCGGCTATACTTGTTGCATATCATTGTTCGTCGACAGGCATTGTTCCACGATTCGAAAATATTGATTCAACATGCATGACAGCGCGACTGCATCTCATTATGCTTCAGATACCAAAAACCAATGATATATCTAGAGAAATAATTCAACTAACAACTGCTGATGTATACCGTAATAACGCATTTTATGATGGCTTATTTGCGCCCGAAAATGCCTGACTAATTACCTTAATTAGCTCGTGCAATGTGTCCGCCATGTCATCGTGTCTTTGTTTCCATCGTTCCCTCTACGCGAGAAATCGTTAATCCTATTGAATTTTAATAGCAGTGACGTTACCACATAGAAAATGTACACGTCACTGCATGACACTTTCTTGAAAATTTGAAGAAGTATGAATTTTTGGTCTTCCATAACTTGAACAGTATTACTATTGGAATGGAATATGAATGGGATGAAAAAGTTTCGTGTTATTCCACGAGATCGAAAATTTGAAGTGTGAAAGTTTAAAAAAAATGTTAAGTTGGGAGATGTGTGACCCTCCCAGAAATGTATGTGTGTTTGTGTGTTCTTTTCTATTTTTTATAGGTAATGCAAGCCGAGAAAATATCGATAGCACAGAGTAACACTGACAAATATGAGTTCATACAACTTTACCGATAGTTTTAGACTTTTTATAAGATATTCGACAGAAGAACATAATATATTCAAAAACACATGAAGAAAATATATGAATGTAACCCCAAAGAATATATTAATGTTTTTCACTGATTGCTTATTTAAAAAACGAAATGTTAAATACCATCTCTTATCTTAAAATTAATTAAGTCTTTCTATTTTCCGTTAAAGGAGGAAAGGAATTTAAAAAAAGAGAAAAAAAGCACTGAACGGGCTGTTCCACTTTTATAAATAAAACTATGGTAACTAAGTGACCACTAGGCCAAGTACAAAGAAAGTCATGCAAAAAAAAGCCTTCTAAAGATCCGAATGAACCGTGGGTTAACCTATGTGCGAAGTTCCATAGGTTAAAATAAGTATCCCTTGTCGACACCGTTCAACAACCGCTTTGGCCTTCTTCTACAGAAACGAGGGTAATCGTACCTATAAATAAAGGTTTATCTTAATTAACGACCCTTTTTTACGCGTATTTATCTTCCAGAAGAGGGTCGAAAGGAACATTTGTGCGATCAATTACTATCTATCGTCATGGAGAATTCGTTTATTATTAAAGTGCAACAATAAAAAGTCCCGATTTAAATCGTCCTTGTAGATCGGAGTTTCGACGATACGCGTGAATTATGATTTAAACAGATTCACATAATCATAGAGATTTAAACAAAATCGCGAGATGTAAACCATCAAAATAAAAACGTTTAGCGAGCGACCATTTGCAAAAAGTAATCGACATTCGCCGGTGAAATTCTAGCGAAGAAAGAATTTGAGTTACCGTGGCGCGGCCAAAGCAAGGAAAAGAGAAGAATAAGGTCACGATACGGGGCACACGATTTTAGCAGTGCACCAGTTCATTCAAAGCTGTGTTCCAGGCATACAAAGTTACAAACTACCGAAAGGTAGCGCGAGCACGTAAAGCTCCCGGTTGTTAAAATTGAATCCATAAATCTGGTGACAACATTATTGCGCCCGGAGAATAATTCAAAATTCTAATTTCTTTGAGTTGTAACTCCATCATTTCTGACAGCACAATGCTTACCGCAAAAATAATTTCATTGCTACCCTATTTATGAGATCTCGATCGTTGAACTTTCACTAGAATATGTGGAGATTATGCCAGCAGCCGCGAGCTGTCTCTCGAATAAAGTGAACCAGAACTCGATCTTCTGCACCTTCAGCGGTGGCACGCGGATAGTGTGAATAGTCGGAACCATAATGTTCTTGCTCGACATCGTTAACGCGTTCAGACTCACGACTCAGACAGGTCGTTGTTAGGTTGAGCGAAATAACGAGAGCTGTCTCAAATATATTTTGAATAAATAAATAAATAAATTATTTACAGACGAATTTGTGAGTCGTTGGTACAAATACAAGTTGCGGAATAAATACTCGATAAATACTCGGAGAAACTCTGTAGATCACTTCGGTACTCGTTTATACTCGTGGATGCTCTTCGATACTGTTCGATCGCGTCCGTTTATTTATACTGATTAAGGGAGAACTGGAAAATTCGAATTCTTCTACGTTTGACGGTTGTATGTAACGGCGGCATTGTTTGCCCGGAGTTTATATGTTCTTACATTACTTGTAAGTTTTTTAAAAATTTTTTTTTATTCTTTTTATTTTTTTTTATTAACGTGGAGAAAATCCGCACGGACACCAGGTCGCTTCTGGGGAAAAGCGACGTGGTAGTGCCGGACTCCAACTGACTAAAACCTCCACGATGACCGTCCCGGCTGCGATCGAGAGGGCCCCGGGAACTGGTGTGAACGATACATGCCC
>NT_176779.1:290-17568 GCF_000188095.3 Bombus impatiens | reverse complement strand
CGCTGTTCAACCAAACGTCCCAGTTTGGAAGGACGGCCTCCAGGACCCTAATCCCGAGTGTGGAGATAAATCCCACCACACGTCAGGGCCTGCAATTCGAAGGGGGAAAATCCGGCGAGCACCGCCGCTGCTGCCGCAGAAATGGTGCGGAAGACCCTCGCTACCCTGATGGCCACCGTCCTGTGCATCCTCCTGACCGCTAGGAGACTGCGACGATTGGTTATCAAGTCCTCCGCCCAGATCAGAGCTCCGTAGAGGAGCCTCGATCGTACCACGCCGGCGTACAGCCAGCGCACTCCGACGTCAGGCCCGCCCAGCCCAGGCAGAAAACGTCGTAAGGCATTCGCCGTCGCCTCAACAGACGGTGCCAGGCGCTCGAAGTGAGCGCTGAAGGTCCAGTGGCTGTCGAGGGTCAGGCCCAGATACTTCATGCTGGTTCCGACCCCGATCTCAACTCCCTCCAAACTCCAACCTCAGGCGATAATCCGCTGGAGGCGTCCCGTGATCGGCCTTGCGGCAAAACCACATTGCCTCGGACTTCTCAGGGGACACCCTGAGTCCCAATCCCTCGATCTCGGCGACCACACAGGCCACCGCCAGCTCCGCACATTACTTGTAACCTAACGGTCTTGATACTCCGAGGCAAAACAACAACAGGATTTGAATTATCCTCTGATTCGTGTGCCGCTACAAATATATTCACTGTTATACGAGCGTTTTGCATTATTTAGTTGCTAAATCATTTTGCGACGTGTTTAACTTCTTAATAAGATATCTTTAATATAATATTAGTTACTATACTTGTAATTAAAATAAAATCATAGTCATTCTCTGAGTAGAGAAAATAGTTCTGACTTCACAAAGATATACACTAGTGAATACAAACGAGCACGCAAATGCCTTATCTCAAAAATATCGCAGAACTCTATCACAAACGTTACATTCATTATTAAAGCTTCTAGATAACAGACTAATACTTTGAGGGCTCAACGTAGATAAAGAATAGTCAAAATGAATCAAGCAAAAGGTGGAACATAATCGTTAAATGGCGCAACAAAGAAACAGTAGAAAATTGTGCACAAGATCTGATATTTCTTTCCAAGGCAGACAATCCCATATTTAAACCGCCTTTACCCGGTTCGCTGACTTTCGTACCAAATACGTACGACAGAATATTAAAATTTCAAGTCCCAAGGACTGCTGCGCGCGTTGGAAATCGACTACTGAGTATTTAAAACTGTTTCAGTGCGAAGAAGAGCCATCTTACCACGAGACAAACGATAAATAATGAAGGAAGATACGTCTAGTTTCTCGGCGACCGTCAATTATATTCTCCGGTTAATACGTACTGTTCGTCATCGTTATATAAATGTCACTGCTGTTCCACGAATAAAGGCTGATAGAAAGGCAAAGGTTGCGACGACGGTCGATTTAGTTTTGTTTAAGTTAATTGCGTTCTTTGAAAAAGATTGAAGCAACTTTTTAAAGACATATTAAAAAAAAAACAATTATTTCAAGCAGAACGTTTCTTAAGGAGAAAATTTTAAGAGTTTATTTGACATAATTTCTTTAGAAAAGGTTAAAGAAAGAGTTTGATGGAACTTGAAGATCGAATGAGAAACATGAGTTACATTGAATTGTTTAATCACAAAAAATAGTGATTTCAAAGGAATGTAAATACAAACACCGCTTCTGTTACGACGCTATAGTTCATACCTGACGCTAAATCCTCGAATACAATTATTCTGATAGTTCTTACCGTCTCCTTTCCTATTATTTTGGTGCTCCTCAGCCCTAGTACTTATGTTTGATATTGTACATTCTTCGCAAACTCTCTATATCTCCATCTATTTTTTCTACCTGTTTATCATCAACGCAATATCATGAAATTTAGGAATCTATGAGTCAACCAAGACTCAAACATGACGCACATAAATACGACCAATGCAGACAGCATCTTGGCTACACCAATGCACTTTCGTCTCGCTTTATGCAGACTTGAGCCTACGTGTGGTCGAGGCACAGAGACGAATAAACGTGTACCTTGCCCCGACGTAAACAGCATATTTTCTGACTCACTAGTGCAAACGTAACACGATGCGAATATTTAGAATTATTCAGGATGCGGCCCTTCTTGGCTCGGACCCCGCCCCCTCTCCTCTACTCCTTTTTCCGATTCTTTTTCCCGTCGTTCCACCTGCGATGCATCGAATTACCACCTACTGGGTTCAAACGGAACGTCGAAAAGAGATGCCACGAGAGACGGTTGCTTGTGATCAAGAAATCGCACGCATGTAGCGTATCGACGACGGTATTGCGATAAAATTTGCAAAATCCGGGCAATTCGAGCTATAGGTACTAAGTAGAGATCAAAAGATGTGGACCACGATACATGAAATCAGCATCAGACATTACCGAAATAAGCTTGTATTTGAATAATTATTCAGATAAAAATGTCAAGTCTGGCCTGAAGAAGAGAATTAGAACCCTCACGAAATGTTGGAATAGAGCGGAACGATAAAACGCTGATAAAATATTATCATAAACTTAAATCAACTATATAAGAACATAGTCTGTTACTTGGTGAAGTTACAAGTTTCTGATGAATCAAAGTACTCTTGGCTTTGCAAATTAATTTAGAACGTATTCAGAGCTAATTAGCTACGGAAAGGTTCCTGTAATCGCAATCGAAGAGAAAGTTTCTCGCTTAATAGAATTCAAATTGGCAAGCAGAAACACTACACCCGATGCCTCGGTAAGGTTTTCATTTATTTTAGTATTTTAGATAATGCCGACAAGTAAAAGTCTTGTATATAGGAAGCAATAGAGAATTGCAAAGAGTTTAAGATTCTAGAAGCTCTGAAGTTTTCAAGTATTTAATTTCTTCTTTATAAATAAGTGTATGTACAAAAATAGAAGGAGGATTTCTACATTTTTTGTGAGTGATGAAATATTGAAAAATGTGGTTTCTAACAGATATTGAATTTGTGGCGGTACTCGACAACAAATACCGCCACCCGGCACTTCTGTCGGACGACGGCAGTACAGTAGTTAGCGCCTTAGGTTATGAACGTTCGGGACCCGGGTTCAAATCCCGGCGACCGAAGTCCGATTTTTCTTCTACGCATCAAAAACGGAAGAAAATCAGCAGTACTCCCATCAGCGACATCTACAACCAGCGCTACAATTATCACGGACAATACACATACACCTCAAATTAGGCTGCCATCGTCCGACACTAGTTAGTTCGAGTGGTGGTATTTGCTGTTGAGTGCTGCCACAAATTATATAGATAGGTTATGTACTGTCACATACATCAACATTCGCAAGCATTCGGATCTTTTTATCAAAACTATAAATATCACGAAGTTATCCGTAAAAATCTCACCATTGCAAAAATAAATGTATCATTAAAACAGGAGTTGTTAACTCGAGCAACTGATACTTTACTGCATCAATAAAATCGGAAGCCGTCTTCCTTCGATAGCATCCCGCAGAGTGTCGAACAAGATGGAAACATCCCGAAATCACCCTAATATCCGATTTCGACACAAAACCAATTGCAGTAAATTTAACTATTCCACATGCGACATCCTTGAGAGACGCGAGAAATCCTAGGTAGCTGCGCGTACAGATGTTTTCATACAGCTACCGAACACTCATCAGGACCAAAAGAAAGAAACGAAGCCATAGATAGAACGGATAGACGTCCTTATTTATTTGCGGATAAAATTGCTACGGCTGATAGGTTAGAGGTGACACGGGAAGAATTCCGAATAAGACACGGTAAGAACAGGAAGTAAGCCCGCCGCGTCCGGAAACCGAACACCGGAGCATTGGTTTCTAGAGTTTGTGACCTTGCTGAAGTTTTTCATTTCAAAATAGAGATATATGTACATAAAAAGACATAATGTAGCTAGAAGCATTTGAATGCCGTAAATTGACTAAGCGTTAGTGTGTCTTAAAAATTCAAATATACATATATATATAAGTTACAGTTATGTGGTAATGTAGGCAAATAATAAAAGATGTATGTAAAAGATGTACATCTTTTATTATTTGCCTACATTACCACATAACTGTAACTTAGGAAACATTATCATATAATATTGTAAATAGTATTGACAAAATACCAATCTGCAGTAAACTTCTTTTTTAGTGTCAGTTTATCCGCATTTTTAATTTTCTAATTATTTACAACCGTAACATAGAGAAACCGAAAAATTCATATACCCAGTACGTTGATACGTATTCCGTGATAGAGAAAACTATGCAAATTTTTTCCAAATATTCTGCATATTACTTTAAACAAAAAATGTTACTTATATAACGGCTCTGTCTCATTTCGTTATCGAAATAAGCATCTTTTGGTATAACGAACGTAGAAGCTGTGCATATTCAGCTGTACATTTCGCAACAAAGATATACACTAGACATAGAGAGATATCATTTTGCTCAAAGCATTTGAATATTTGTTGCGTATTCTGTAAAAGTACGTGGCATGTTTAGTTTTGTGGAAGAATGTTCTTAATCTAAATGAAAATATGCTGCTGAAAAACAAACAGCAGGAATATTGTCTGTACCGTGGAACATTCGAAAACATTTATATCATCAGTTTGATAAAAAAAAGTAATATGTGCAAGTAAAAAATATTGTTAACATATTTTCGTTTATTTTGAAAGTTGTTTTCCTTCAAATGCAATGAAATTTGGAAATTTGTTTATTGTAAAGTTTGATAAGGTATGAAATATAGACATTGAAGTCATAAACCGAGGTGCCTATTTAATTGGAATACGCAAAACGCGTTGTAATCGATATATTTCAAGAATATTATATTATATAACTTGTGTGTTAGGTTGCACGTATTTTTATTATTCTATACTATTTCTATATACATATATATATTCGAGATAGGTAAATACAGAATCTCAAACATTAAAATTACTTTGCTAAATGCGTGTGTTGTGATATATGACGTATTAAGAACGAATCTCAAAGATAGTACATACCTAGAAAGATCATTTGATTGTTTGTTGTAAATATATATTAATTGATCTTGTATACGACTTCATACAATAAATAAATTATTCATTGAACATATATGCATATAACGGTATATCGTGCAATAATATAACATATGTTTATACTATCATTAAACATTACAATAGATTATGATTCTAATTATCAGGCTGCAGATTTTTATATATTTATGAGATATTTAAAAACGCGAATAATTTTAAGAGAAACACCTTTTCCCTGTTTCAGGCAGACCGCGTTTTGGAAATCATCGACATAGTCAATGACATAACCACGCGTGATCCTTTGACGTCTATCTAAGGAATACGTGCTCCATTTCGTATCGGGTGAGAATATACGTCGGATCAAAGGGTTTCCACGACTTCCTGGTTCGTCTTTTCTCGCAATTTACTGCGCTCTCTACGGAGAGTCCCGGGTATCTTTTCAAAGGTTTTCTCGTCTCGTTGTACCCCGCTCGTGCTTTCGAACCGTGCGGGCTTTTGATACATTCTTCGCTCTCGATAAGGTGAATCATCGGAGAAATATTGTTTCAAGATACGATTATTCGGGGAGCAGCCAGCGAACGACTGCTGTTTTAGCACGTCCTTCGTGCGGTTCGAGATCACTCGGAAAATATCCTTTCTGCTCATTGTTCCACAAGCGAAATCGTCGCGAGTTGCTTGCTCCAATAGCTCCTATCAGCTCTCCTGTCTGCACGCACGCTCGAATTCCTCTTCACGTGGAACCTTCGAGTTTCCCTGCTTTTTCGTTTTGTTTCGTTTCATTTCGTTTCCTTTCCTTTCGGAACGTTTCTTTCGTGCATTTTTGCGGAGGAAAGAAGGTTTGGTCTCTAGTGGAAAATGAGCGTGAGTGATATTTTGCAGAGAGTGATAAGAGGATTTTAGAGATGCCAGCTGTGTTATAAGACGAAAACCGCAAGTGAAAATATGATAAGATTATTGTCTTCGTGCTGTGTATAGTCAGGTTGAACCACGACGAAAATATTGTGATTGGCATACGAGACCTGTGGAAGATCTAGAGTTTAAAGTTGAGTAAATTAACTACAGAGAAAGAAAATTGACTATATGAAAAACTGATCGGCTGTTTACTCTCAGAGCATATCTTATTCATACTTATATCAATGCAATTAAAGTAATGGAACCTACGCAAAAATTTTTCCATCTACTGAACATTACAGCGCATGCTTTATTTTGGATATTTTATATATTTTTGTCTATCGTGCGTATTCTATGTATTTCTACACTTTCCAATTTTGTATATTTTCTATAATAAAAATCCACAGTCTATAAACTAGTGGCGTTTGAGATCAGAATTGGAGTTGTTTAGTTAGCGTTCGGGATAATACTTGTTTCGTTGAAGATTAGAGTTAGGCTGATTTCTGGCTCGAGCAGAAAAGTTCAAAAAGGATGAGTAGATAGATAGATTTGAAAGTAAGAAGGGTATTGGATTTACTGTCGTTAATGGGGCGGATCTAATATTGAAGGAAAAGCGGAAGGTAGGAGTGGTAGGCGAGGTTTCGGAAATTCCATAAAAAGAGACGGAAATAGGAAAACCGTTAGAAATCAATTAAGGCTATAGCACTATAGATTTGGTAAAGACCGGAATACTGGTCGCGTTAATACTTTTATAAGGGGTATATTATATGTATGAATTTATTGACGGTGTCTCTTAATCTTCCGATATGTAACTTCAGACTCGTACTATATTTCAGGTCAAAACACCCATTGATCGTTTATTTTTTAATTTTAATGTTATGTAGTAACTAAATTGGAATAATTTAATATGACATGATTGCAAATTAAATTATTATATGAAGTTATTCGCTTTATGAACTTAATTTAAATGACTCGTTCTGTAATTTAGAAAATTGGAGGAAGCAACTTAAATAGAAATGTAAAATTATCTCGTCACATTCTTAATTATTTAAAATTATTAAATATTCATTGTATTATTCATATTATGGAAAGTTGTACAGGCAGCTTTCTCTTTTTTTAAATAAAAATAAATATATCATCTATCTATCAGTTTCTTCGTTGTATTCAATACCTCTATCGTTTTACTTCTATTTTACATATTTTTGTCTTTTTATTATTATTATATCTAACAACTTTAATCCAATTCTACTGTCTTGTATTTTGATTAAAGAAATTGATCAATTCTAACAGGTGTCCAGACTCTAACGTAGAAGTTCTTTTCTAGAAGTTCAATTAAAGACTGTCCAATTAATTTTAAAGCTACATATCCAATTATGACAAAATGTATCAGACAACTTAAATGAATAAAAGTTTTTTTTAACAAATCTTCATATTCTGATTAAAAGTTCTCTTACGAAGATTAAATTAAACCACTCTTTCACAATTTTTCTTAATCATAGCAACATCAATTTTTCAATTTATCGTCGAGAGTGACGTTACATATAACTTGCATAGGCAAACTTGTGGGAGCATCTAACATGATACCATAAGCAGCACTGGCGCTGTTTTAAACATACTCACTTTTACCGGATAATGTCTTTCCAAGAAAGAAAATGTAACATGTACTTTTCCAATTACTTTATGCAAAGCAACAACGCGTTATCTTCGAAAATGCCGCGCCTCTTGCTTCTTCCGTTCGCTCGAACAAAGAACCACTATAACGCGAGCAGTATTAAGTGTTTTATCAGAGTACAGAGTGCATGTGCTTTCAACATTTTCTACCGTTAAAATTCTTTTTAAAGTTTTAAAAAATCGCGATAATAACTCCTTTGATGATAACTTTTAGTTAATTTTCTGCAACGCAGTTTATTTTAGAAGTTAAATAATAAAATATTTACAACTGTGTCGTTTGCCATTGAAAGGAAGACAAATGAACGTGGCCTGTAATACGTTTCTCAGTCAACGATTCGAAAAGGATAAGCGCGGATATTGCAACTTCAAGAGCCCCTCACCAGTCCTCCGCAAACGTAGTCGAACATTACGGATGCACATGCAGGACGCATCTCTTGTGAGATAAGCGTTGCGAGGCGGAATTGTCACGAGCAAACACACGCCCGAATAAATAAAGGAGCGATTTCAGTGTGCCACGACTGGTAAACGTTTAAACAATTCGTTGGCTATAGACCGTGAGAAAAGGACCGGGTAGAAAGCAATCTAGATAAACGCTTTCGATGCTCGTTATGGAGGAAATCTCGAGTCCCCTATTCGTGCTGTGCGCGTGGTTTCGAGCGGAAGTCTTGCTGCAGAATTCCTTCAGCGTGTTTGGAAAATAATAGATTGGACTGGATGTTTACTATATAGACGAAGCACGCATTACTTTTAAAAACTTAAAAAAAGTAAATTTTTCGGAAAATTGGAATATCGCCGAAAATAAAATTTCCTCTTTGTAGACTTAGATGCGGTGGTAATCTCCGTGAACTACCCCCATCCATTATATTCTAATCGATAACTTTCAGCACCAGCGTTGCGTTGGAAATCCGATAACAAGCTTTCAAGGAAAGCACCGCGAGAATCGACAGTCGAATTCCTTTCTTCGACCGACTGTCTCGATAATCCAAGTCCTGTGAAATCAACCAACAGCTAAGGAAACGTCGAAGTCGGTCTCGTCGGCTAATTTCAAGCGTCATGACGTCGCAGCATCAGTTACGGGGACAGGCCTTTTCCTCGATAATGAACCGTTTTTAAGATATCGAGGTCGTCACGTCATGAGATCCGACAGGCAGAACAAAGCTCCTGGAAGACTTTAAAACGGTACGACGATGGACAGATTCTGCCATGAATAAATGCCGGTGAAAGAAAGATGTGCCAGATTGCTAGCCGCTAACATTGCCCCTATTTCGTAAGCTTCGATCAACCTCGTGAATCTACAGCCTGTCATATATATCTCGCGTGAAATAATTGCTCAACTGTGAAATATGTACATATATCAAGGTCATGTGGAAGAACAGAATAACTTTGATGCTTTCTTTTACTTGAGGCACATTGTATCGATGATGTGTCCAAAAATTTTTGATTATTCAGAATAATATTTATAATTACAAAATAGCTTTCTCCGTTAGAAGATTCTCGCGAAAGAAATTGTAGAAGATTTCAACAATATTTTTAGAATTAAGACACGGAATATGAAACTTAAACCATTACGGTAGAATTTCTTCTTTTTTTTCTCTTCTTACCGAACTATTCCTTTTATACGTAGACACTTTATATGTAGGTTGAATGGTTAAACCAACAATTTAATTTAATAATTCAGTGATATTCGATATCTATGAAAGTCTATAAAATTCAATAATTCAATAATTTAATTTAACAAAAATTGAAATCGATAATTGCGGTGCTTTCGGATAAAACAGGATGTAACCGTTTATTTGCTCATTCAACATTTTTTAAGTAGATTCTAGTGTATTTCTAGTATTTCAAAGACTCGACAATCACTTTTGTAGTTAAAACTTCTCAATTATATAACCACAGAATTTTGTATCCCCAAACCTAACTCGGACAACGAAAAACTGAACAAGTACTCTCCCGCAGCTTTGTTCCGCAGTGAAAGTCCATTACTAAATTTAGTTATGGAAACCAAAGACTGTTTCATCTATCCCTCGGCCTATTGTGCGTTGGCCAAGATCCGTTCTCGTGCTGTTGGCTAGCAGTCAACTCGTGAGAGCCGGCCAAATCAAATTCCGTGCCTATAAACCTCTTGGTTCAATGCGTCGTAACACTAGAACGTTTGCATGTGTGTTTTTGACAAACGTCTTTATTCAATGACAAAAGAGATAGTTAATATTAATTAGTAAAGATAAAATAAATTGGAAAACAACAAAGAAAAATCATAATACATAAATTATTTGATGTACAAAGTATTTCGGGAGGTTGCATGAAAAATTTTCTCGTACAAACTTTCAAAGTTTCAAATGCTCATCTATTCGTCACCTTATATTTTTATTGATTCGGAAAAAAGAAATGCTAAGATTTGATATATCTCACCTTAGTAGTTACGGGTTAAGTGCACTACGATTCTCGCTCGTTCTCTGGTGCCGATATTAAATCACGCGCCATAAAGATCCACGTGGCACACGACCGTGCTAAGAAATAAAAAGATCCCATATCGCAGACACCACGACGGCGGCGAACTCATCGTAAGAATCATAACGCTCTCTATCCGTGCCTGAAAATCACCCACCAGTCAATCTTCCATCGAAACCGATAAAACGCAGGCCTTCGGTTTACATTCGACCAGCCAATGACAGAGCACGGTCCAGCGGCGGCCGTCACTGGCACCTGAAGCATCGTCCACGTCCACAGTTCCTTTTCGCCAAGCTATTTGCTACCCTCGTATCGTACGAAGAAGTGGCAACGTCGTTCACGCGCCTCGATTTCCTTCTACAAGTCGCCTCGTGCGGCTGACGTTTCTCTCGAAACGAAAATAGAAAAGAGGGACACCAACGCTGATCGCGGATGCTCAGGCTCTGGCTGCGAGGAGAAACGATGGAACAGTGGGTGAACGAGCCGAGGGTGGCGAATGGATGGAAGGAGAGGGAGGGCTGATTTAGCCCGGTACGCATCTGCAGGAGCCGACTGGAGGGTAAGAGACGCGGGAAGAGAAGCCCGAGGGAGCGAGGAAAACGTACTAGTGACCCGAATACGTCTCGCTCCGGGGCACAATCTGTGAACATCTTCCCCTAGTAATGCTCTATGCGAATTCCTGTACCGCGGCCAACCCTTCTCCTGCCACCCTTCGATCTGTCTTCCTCGCCCCATCTTTTTCTCTCCTCTCAACGAAACTCAGCCCCTTTTCCAAACCCTTTCCGAGTTGCGCCTATCTCTTCGTTCGGTTGGATGTGTTTGTGGTTGTTTTTGTTCCAGGCTGTTAACGGGGAAGCACTTGTGGGATTGGCGTTATTGGGTTGCGACGCGTGAAACTAAAAGCTTATTTTCGAAATATATACTTTGTCTCCGGCATTTTTTTCTGGTCAGATTGCGCGCTGACTTGTTCTTTGTTCTCGATGCTTTTCACAAGGATTTTTAGATAAAAATGTCTTTGAAGGCGCACGATACGTTTGCATGTATTCAAATGCTACGAAGCAGAAGAGGTTAATTGTTCGCCAAAAGATAAATCGGAAAGATGAAAGGAAATGATTTAATAGGCAATAGAAATTTGTTTTTGGTGATATATGAGTATTACTGTATAGATTTGTGATTTTATATTTTTCGACCGTTTCAATGGTATTGTGTGTGTTTATTAATTTGATGGCTACATTTTATTTTATTTGATATAAAATCGTAAAATTGTGAAAAAAATTGTATAGAATTTAGATGACTTTACTTAAATGGATCACACTGTATAGTTTCTTAAAGGGTTGAAACCGAAACAAATGCTCCGCGAAAAATGGGACAGACAACAAATTTAATATTGACATTCGCGCGTAACAGAGATACAGTTTTCGTTCCCGGAGAAATTGAAGGGGACAGAGGTGCGTAGGGGGGAAAATATGGAAAGTGTTGCGGTATGAGTTACGGTCGGGGCTTTTCATTCGATGGGGACGAAACCTGGGCTTCGTCGTGCAACAGCGTGAAAAATGCGAAACTTCCTCGTTTCACGGCGTACCGCCGGTGATGCATCGAGCTCTGCCATCGCCAGGACAAATACCTCGACAATTTCAAGTGGGATTTCGAAATTCAGCAAAGCAAATACTCACCGCATCGTAACGAAGACGCATAGATGGAATAATAAATTTTGAAATATAAGAATTTTATTACATTCTCTATGGCGAAAGTTTTTCCCCTACTTTTTTGTTATTAACTGTTTTCGAATGAAATTAGACAACGAATTTTATATGTGTAACGAAATTACACGTTATACATTATGAAATTATAATTATTTTATTATATTACAAATTATACATACTGACTGATCTAATCACTAAATTGGTTTACTAAATTACTAAAATGATTTTTATTTATTTTTCATGCCGAAGATCTATTTACTTGAAATGTAATATTTAATAGTTCATCGTCTAGAACGAGTACTATGGAGATTTTAGTGGAATCAAATCATTGACGTTTCAAGTTCTGTTATATGGAAAATTCAGCAACTTTCGCGCGGCACGAACTTTTATTTACGCAGTAAATTTGTTACACTATTTTTTCTGCGAATCAGTTTGTTCAGCACATTCAGTAAACGTGGATCGGAGAAATTTATTGACGCTGTACTTGTTACACGACCAGCACAAAGCTCGAAAGAGTAGAATTTATCGACTTGTTCAATTGAACGAATAAAAATACTTTTGGTAGGTGTTTCACAGTTGTTTTTCCCTCTCCCCAATGTTAAAAGGGAAGGTCGAGGTAAATATTACTAACTTCTTCCCATAATATTACAGGATTATTCTTAAGATGTTATCAAAAATGTACATAAACTGAGTTGTAAAGAAAAAAGGAAAGAATTGTTACGAAACAGTAACGAAAAATTTGTCAAAACTTTCTTAATTTTGTATTATAGATTGGTCGAGAAACTTTGTCGCCAAATTTTACTGAGGATATTTACAACTTTATTTACAAAATCCTACAAATCATTAAAATTAAATAGTTGATTGGATAATTAGTCACACAGTTAGTTACTAAAATTACACAGTTCAAATCTATGTAATTTTATTCGCCAAAGCATAAACCATAAACAGACAGTGAAATATTATTGTAATAATTATTATCTATTATTAAAAACGTGATTGATAGATTGTTCCACAATCAAGCGTATTAATATATTCTAGATATTCAATATTCTGAATCGACGTAAAAGAGTGGCAAAATGTTTAAATACTTCAATCGTTCATTTGAAAGTTTGCTTGATTTACACAAACTACTTACTATTTACGAACAATTTAAATATTGTAAAAGTCTTATTTTTGTTAAAAGTAAATTGAGAGAATATCTTGCAACTGGCATGTTCAAGATTTCCTGCGATACATTTTTGTACCGTGCGTTTTTACAGAAAATAACGAATTTGCGCTAAGAAACCATTTACTTCGCTGAGTTGGTAAGTCGTAAGCCGTCTTCAAAAGAAAACGTTTAATTACCACTGAGCAGCGGCTGAAAGTTTTGTTAAAGCGTTTTCAGAGTTTTAACGAATAAATGGGAAATTTTTCATCAAGCTCTGTGCACTTCGCCGGCATTTGTAATTTAAATTTAAAAAAAGGGGGGGCAAAGAAGAAAAAAAATGGGAAACAAACCCTTTGAAACTTTGTTGGAACTGCTACAAACGGACACAATTTTTCTTAAATATCATAAAAGCTTATCCAACAAAAAATTCGAAACCAAATTTACTCTTTCTAATGTATTTAACGTTGAAAATTTTTGTGACAAACAAATCGTTTTGATCGGTCGCGGCCATTTCAAATAACTACACACGAATACTTTTTGTTTATTTTGATTGATATATTTTGTCTATTAACGTTCTCTTAACAAACTAAATATTAACTAAATCAATAATAAGAGTATCTAGTATCATTCTTTGAAATAATTCAGCTATGTTGTTCATAAAAGTATTTAAAGTATTATGCGACATTAAACATGCAAATTATCTGTTTGATCATTTAGTACAATTGACTAAGATTGAACACTCTCTTCAAATGATCGATTTAATCTGTTTAAAATAAAGTTATATTTATCGTTATTTCTAAAATAAAAATAAACTAATTCGAATGATTCATTAGTTCAAACTATTATTTTTTTTATTTCAAACAGTATTTTCTTAAACTTTTTACGGTAATATCGAAAAAAATATAAATAAAATTGTTTCACAAGTTATTAATGGATGAAATTGTTATTCATTACCAATGAATTCAACTTTATCACATTGAAAGCAGTGTTCATGAATGATAAAACATAAATTGATACAGCAATAAAATACATATAACTACATAACTAATTCGCTGCTAGTTTTACAATTAAACAGGGCAAGGTTTCCTTCGTAGAATTATCTCCCATGCTTCTAATTTAAAGTTTTCACTTATGCGTTTATCTTTCAACACTTGGCTGACTTTAATTAACGAGATTAAAATTCAACATTAGTATCGCGCTTGTTTATCGTTAAAACTTCAAATGATAGCAACTGAGTATACATAACTGAACGGAAGTTTCAAATACAAGTAACGAAGAGTGCTGAAATTTATCTTTGTCTGAAAGAAAGATTAATAAATGAACATCCAGATTTCTTTTTAACTGTTAATGAAATCCTTAATAATAGTAATTAAAGTAAGTAAAGTAAGTCTTGGTAGGCTAATCTAAATATTTTTTTCTTCTTAATATATATCATACGGATTGTGTGTTAATCTACAAATTCATATAATTTTTCTCAAATGTAATATACAACACCTTGAAAGTATCAATTAACGTGCCTCATAACTATAAAAACAGTGATGCAAAAAGTCTATCTAAACATTTGTAAGCGCTATCTGTATCTCGTACGTAACACTATCGCTCCTTATCGTCGTGTCCTGTCGTCCCTAGCAACCGTGAAGTTACAATCTGTAACTAAACGAACAACCTCTCTAAAACGAGAAAGGGGAGAGTGAAGGAAGCGAGTGACAAAAGGAGCCAGCGACTAGTTGAATCATCGTGCTTGAAGAGGCGCATTGAAAACGTTTTACCTTGAAAACGCCCATGCATTTCGGTTGTTGTGTTGTTTAGTTGACAATCCGCTGGTAATCCAGCGAACGGACGGTGGTTTCGCCGTCGTCAGAACGGCTAAAAGTTTTGTACTAAACTAATGTCCTCATCACTAGTCTACCGAATACGTGTCCCATGAAGTTTACCAAGAGTCGTACCATGTTAACTTTGTGGTCCATAGCATGTTTTCCCTTCGCAACAATAGAAAATTGTAATTGTTAAGTAGTAAAGAAATATTTCGCTCAATGTTCCCATCTCTTTCACGGCTATGGAAATCTATGCTACGTACGGTATAGTAAATAAATGTCAATTATCATGCAATTTAATTACGACGCAATTAAAATCGACGAATTTATTTTCGATGATGTGTGCAATTATCTCTTCGTGCAACCAAGCGTTAACTTGAAATGGAACAATATCGAAAAAAAACTTGGGGAAAAAATACATGAATAAAATATCTTTCACGCATCGATATCCAAATCGTCATTGCTATCGCAAAACCACGCGTCATCTTTTTCCTCTTTTGCAATCAAATCTGGCAGAGATCGTTAAGGACTCTCGAACACGAGGCGAACGGAAATGCGACGCGATGGAATCAATAACCGATAGAAAAACTGTGAACGATCGCGAAAAAAAATTCGCAAATTAATCGGGTATCGAAACTCGATGCCTGTGCGAAATTCTGAATCGAATTGGAACGCGGCTCTTCAACATTTCAGGTTTCCATTTTCGCGACCGTTTTCTCGTTTCTTTCGATATTTCGCGTCCGGCATTCGCGCTTGTTGCTGGTGAAAAACAATTCTCTTCGGATCCTCGAATAAACAGACACGTGATGTGCCAAATACGTCAAAATTAGTCACCTGTCGAGAATGCAAGGAAGCTGCAGATCGTTGTGAAAAAAGACGCAAATCGAATAAGGGAACGTGATATCTGCATTGTAATTCTGAATCGATTTCGTGTGAAAGGCTGCACTGAATTAGAACTCGATCGTTAATATCTCATTATAGTAGTTGATAGAATTAAAAGTAATCAACCACAAAAAAAAGAAAGGATAATTGGTGAGCTCGTACTAAACTTTACTAAGTGCCGAAAGTACTTATTAGTTACACTTCATGTTGCGACCTCTCAACTATGTTGCGATCACTTAAATTGTAACTGTTCGGCTGGGGTCGCGAACCTTGGACGATATTAACGCTCAAGATAGGGGAAAATTAAAAAATTCTAGTATGATTGTGATTTGTATGTTTGTTTGAAGAGTTCCAATAGAATTGTAATTTATCTTGTAATTATAAGATTTGTAGAGGTTTATGTGTAGAGGATGGTTGGTCGGTGAGGTTTAATGACAAGATAGTTCGTTCTTGAAATCGTCGAATATATTTAAAATAATAAATTAGTATACAGGCTATATTCGCTGAGACGCTCGTACAGTGTATAAGTCGTAAAATAGGATCGCTAATGACTCGCTAATTAGATCCCTGATAATTCGTTGATAACTGGTTTATAACTGATCGACGACTGACTGTAACTCATTTCCTTGCGATCGCGTCCGGTTATTTATATTGGTCGGGGGAAAGTCGGAAAATTCAAATTCGTCTTTGTTCGACGGTTGCACGTAGCGGCGACATTGTTTTGCCCGGAGTTTATTTATCGTTACGTTTTGTGCGTCAAGGCGGTGTCAATGTCCCGAGGCAAAATAACAACATGAGGCGCTCTCGATTTGCATCGTCTTGTGACTCATGTGCCGTTACAGATTGTAATATTTGAAAATGTCTCGTATGATGTGTTGTACGATGATCTGACTTATGAAGTATGAACGGAAGTCTGATGAACATAAGTTTGATAATAAGAGTATGAAATAAGAGTAGTATATTCCAAGTATGAAGTCTGTGCAATGCCTATTTTCGAAGTGCCTGATACTTATGCTCTAAGTATCAGTCCAGTGTTTTCGTCAACATCTTCTGCGTGATGGGAATATATGTTTATCCAATCAGGTGACTGTCGAACTGTCGTGGGCGTCTCGCAACTGGTGCGTCTTGTGCGTATCTGGTCGAAGGTAGCGTAACATCCTACTAGCGACCTCGTCCGGTGGTTTATTGTCGAGTTCTAATATGGGCTCAAAGTTTATGACAGATCATTTGCTATTGAGCGGACCCGTGGAGGGCTTAAAAATGCTAATTAAATTATCGACGTAATTCAAGTTGCAAACTTTATAATGTGCAATGTGGGAAATACCAACGTTTCAGAAATAGCAGATGTGTTGTTTGTGTTGCAAAATTGGGATAATCTTATATCGTTAATATTTCTAAATTATATCGGAATTATATTTCACTAATATAACATACCATAGATGCATTGATATGGACACCTAGTCAGGATCGCAGCCAATTAGCTCATATTATTTGGGGAGCACGAGGCGGCTATGGGTTCTCAGGGCGTAGGACCACGCCCTGGGAAACCCCGATGAATCTGATATTCTCTTATAGCCGGATGGTGACTGGTCGGCGCCTTTGGCTCCCGCCAGTTTGCCGATCCGGTGCGGAGAACCTCGGAGAAGTTGGTGGGCCCGTATCTGCCAAGACCACCCACCTCACCTTCTTCTGGGGCTCCCC
>NT_176779.1:0-275 GCF_000188095.3 Bombus impatiens | reverse complement strand
CTGCACCAGCTGTGAACGGGGCAGGGCGCGGAAGAATAAGTGGCACCAGGATGGAAACCCCTGTTGACGACCTCGGCGATTTCTTAAGAATTACAATGGATAGAAAGACGAATTAAAGAATCGTTTACGGTGCAGGGGAGGGATACCCCAGTACCGGCGCAGCCGCGCGTTGTATAGCGGGCCCCGCTGCGTCGTCATCGAGCAACCGGGGGTGGACCGCCAGGCCCCCGGACACGCTCATGCATCTGGCGAAGGTAACACGCGAACTGGGGGAT
>NT_176778.1:348204-373573 GCF_000188095.3 Bombus impatiens | reverse complement strand
TAATTAGATACGTACGTAAGTCATTTTAGTTATTCTCAAGGTGATAAGGAGGAATATCGATGTTGTGCGCCTGTCGTTAAGTGCTTGACTGGATGCATTTCGATAAGAATACATATAAATGAGGTGGACATATTGATGGCTATTTAATGCAATTCAGACGTTGTGTTGTCACGATGGCGATGGCCTTCCACCGTGCACGCTTCATGTTTATGGAAAATCTCATACGAACTTGTTAACCGTATTAGCCCTTACCCAAAAATTTCTTTAATTATGAACTCAAAATTTAATGGTGAAAGGGAATCTATTTCAATTACGTCAGTTTTAGTGCTTGTAAATGTATGATACAACTTAGTTTTAACGAAAATGAAACTATTATTAGCGAATTATTTATTTTTCGCAGGAAACAAATTAGCGTGCAATAAATCAATCAGATCCGTAACAGTTTGAATAGCATAATTTCTTTATTTATATATCTCCTATATTCTAACACGTGATTCTGTTTCAATTAAAAGTCAAACAAATCATATATTCTATACATAGTTAAAAAAATTAAAATTATCCTACTTAAAATATACATCTCTTTATTAATTTTTAATTTAATCATTATGGAAATGTTTAGATAAGCATTAGAAAGCATTAGATAAGCATACATTAAGATCAACCATCGTTACATTTTGCATGACCGTAGGGTTAAGTTCAGTAGGGTTGATTGCCTTTAACGAACACGCTCTTGGTGGATTGGTCCTCCCTTCTCACGAGTACACGTGGGAACTGGAAGACAACACGGGTACGAATCTACCGTTCTTGAAGAGACTGCGCAATTTCGTCAACATGTGGTATAACATTTACCACTACTACCATGTGCTCATTCCTAACCAACAGAAACTGGCCGAGGAATATTTTGGGCCTCTACCACCAATGCTAGACGTATTGAAGAACGTTAGCTTGCTTTTCATCAATCAGGCCGATGTTATGATAGCGGCTCGGCCGAAACTTCCAAACATAATCACATATACATCATCCCACATAGAAAAGAAGCTGACTCCCCTGCATAAGGTGAGGTTTATACAATGACATACAATGATTCATTTATTTATTAAATACGGCTTTATCTGGTATAAATATAATTTTATCACTTGTATGTGTAGTAGAATCATAAGGTATGGGAAGGCAAAATTGTAGTTTGAGACTGAACGATAACTTGGGTAAATTGCATATTTGGTGCCACCTCTTCTACAATCATCGATGATTTTTAACTGTTAATTAAGTTCTAAATTTTGCTAAATAGGCATTACAGAGGCCCTAAATAAAAATATCACTAATTTCTTTTTCGTTAATGCCTTTAACGTAACGCAATTTTTACACACACGTGTCTTTCGATGAGGATGTTTTTTTTTTGTCATAGGACTTACAAGCATTTCTGGATGGCGCCACAAATGGGTTCATCTACTTTAGCCTTGGTAGTAACGCAAGAAGTGCAAGTTTACCACTGGAGATCCGACGGGTGTTCTGCGATGTGTTCGCCAAGTTGCCTTACAGAGTTGTCTGGAAATTCGAGGAGAACTTTCCCGGGAACCCTGATAATGTTTACATTGGAAAATGGTTCCCACAACAAACTATTCTCGGTATGATTTTATTCTGTACGAAATATATATACATCGTAGATACTATTCGTCGATGATAAAAGGTCTAACGAATCATACCAATCCGCAGCTCATCCGAACATTAAGCTGTTCATTTATCAAGGAGGCCTGCAGAGCAGCGAAGAGACCGTCCACTACGGAGTACCAGTTCTTGGTTTCGCTATTTTCGCCGATCAAGATTATCAAGTAGCCAGAATGGAAGCTCTGGGCATTGGAAAATATTTGGAAATTACAACCCTTAAGAAAGATGAACTTGAAAATGCTATTACAGAGCTTATAACTAACAAAAAGTAAGTATAATCCGACTTTTTTGCTATAATTGTGCTATTTTTGTTTAACACTAAAAGTACCAAGTCTGCAATTATAATGGTTGGGCTTCAGAATATTGGGTATTTTGATCACACGAGGCATCCGGATCCTACGGGAAAAATTAATTTGTCTTCTATTGAAATGTAAATATACACAGAAATACTGTATGCCTAACTTATTACATCGATTTTCGTAACCACTTTAATGATAATTATTTCTGCATGGTATTTATGCGTTACTCAACTGCCGTTCCGACTAATAAGAATTTTTGAAATAACGTTTTCTGTGTTCTAAAGTATTATTACTATAAGGTAGTCGAAATTGTAGATTTATCCGAATACAGAAAGGAGAACAATCAAGTCATTTTCATGTTGAAAAGTATTCAAAATTGGAAAAGAATTAGTGGAATGAAATTTTGAAATTCTTTTAGCTACTAGATTATTCTAGTAAATCTTTCTATGATATTGGCCGATGATAATGTACTATGTGATGTGATTTTTGGTTGAATTTATTATGCTTGCTTTCAGGTACAAAGAAAGGATACTTTACATCCGAAATGTCATTCAGGATACACCGTACGATCGGGTAGAGAATCTCGCTTGGTGGACAGAGTACGTGATACGAACGAAAGGCGCCCCTCATCTTCGCAGTAGTCTAGCTTTTCAGCCTTGGTATCAACGTTGCGATATGGATATTGTAGTGTTCTTAACGATCGTAATTTTCTTGATCGCTTCTGCTACCTTTTATTTAATTGCCAAGATTCTCGTCTACATTCATAAGAAAATCAAATCGACTGAAAAGCAAAAGATAAACTAAGTATTTATGACGCAATTGATTGAAGAGAAGTACTTATAGCACAATTCAGTCCAAGTGACGCAAGCATTTATCATCTCATTTCAACAGATGAATTTTATCTAGTTTCGTTAAGGAAATGATCATCCTGCGTTTTATAATTGGCGAGTTACTGGTCACAAGACTAACGATTCTGGCTCGAAAAGACTTTCAAATATTGTTACGTCGAGCGACACTCTACCTAAACAAGGCCATATACCGCGGGCCAGACGGGTGCTAGATGTTCGGTCATTCTTAGTGTGTACCCTCAATAGTCTTAAGGACCCATCATCATAATCCCAGTAATTTGCTAGCTAAGGTCCTTCAGACCGAACAAATATCTTTGTTTCTAAATCATTTTCTGTAGATTATTGTATACTACAGCTTGACACGGGAAAGTTAGTTTTTCTCACGTACGATGCTTCCCACTAGCAACTTTCAATCGAGGGCGGCTAAGCCCCTTCCTAGTTCACCAACCTTCGTTTGTCCAATCAGAAGCAATGTATACTGCCCTCACTTCCTGACCAAAAATGTCATGAACCGATCCGATGGTCCCGTACGCTAGACACACCTATCGCTAGCTTTTCTCCGACACAGCATCGTCACTGTACCTTACTTATTCTACAACGTTAGAATAGTCAACAAGTCATTAACGGGTTACTCTCCTTAAATCAATCATTTACATAACGTATACATACACAACAGTGTACCTCATAAGTGTTGGAAAATAAAGCTTATAACCCTGTTTATCGCAGCGTTATACTATCTCAACCATCTCTATTATTTTAATGGAAATCACGGTATCGATCAACTCGTGGTGTTGGTTATTATAATCGTAACGGGAACTTACGACTCCCAATAACGTGTTTCCTCGCGATTGCGTCTCTCCGCGAATGGTCAAAAATACAAATATAAAAAAAGTTCAATTAACATTGAAATCCCATTTATACATTGTTGATGTCCTGATTGAGATTTTTTGGGGAAGCGTCAAGCTTATTCTATATTATTATCAATGGATGATAAGATTGCTTTTCGCTTGGTGAATGAGGCAGCGCAGGGAGAAATTACATCGAAGCCATGGATATGTCAAAGTATGGTGTATCAAAATATCGATATACATAAAAACCGAATGCGTCATGTAGTTATTCGAAATAGATTCTTTATATTATAGTACATCTTTATATTGAGCACATTTTATAGCAAACATTTCTGTTACGCACAAATGTCCTGCACGTTTTATTATATATGAAATTTTAACAATTATTATGCATTTCTAATAAATATGATAATTTTTATACCAGCAAGTGATTCTTGCCATAATTTACCCTACGATCTAATTATTATAGTAGCTAAAGAGCTACTTCCTACCAAATAATCAGGCTACTTAACCTTAGAATTATGCTGATCAGACTTTTCATTTAGTGAGAAATGATATTTGTCAAGCACCTTTTTTTAATGGCAAATGCATGTGAATTTGCCGTTCAGATGACAAATAATCTTTGATGTTATATCTCTCTGGCCTGGTATTTCGAACAATTTCTCTTATAGTAACAAAAGATATCTACCTGAAAAGAATTTCGTAGTATTGTTACAAGTATTTAGCAAATCTTCGAACGACTTGTATTCACATGATATCTTTGTACCCTATTCATAAAACACATTGATAAACTTTTTTTATTATTATTTAATTTATACTTCACAATTTGTCTACCTGGGCATTTGTTAAATTCTTCTAATAAATTGTAAAATGGTATGTGGATGGCTACCCCTAGCGGAATTTCCATCTTCGAGTATTGATAAAGTATAGTTAAGTATAGTTAAGCATAAGAAGTATAGATAAATATTCATGAATATATCGTACAATATATAATATACTATAATACTAAACAAATATAATATACAAATCTGTAAACTGACAATCTCTGTTATCATCTATATGATCTCCTTGATATGATATATTAAGATATAGACGTCAAAATGACGTATTTATCCTCCAAACATATATTGTCATAACACGTAGCAATATTTAAAAGTACTAGAAATATGAGACGATAATTCAGGGAAAATGGGTACTACTTTAAAATCACAACATATACCGATATCGTATCATCATTACATAGATTATGCAAAATGACGATAACTTGGAGACCAACTTTTTAGTAGACCCACAACCGCGACCTGCTTCAATTCGTCTCGACAACAGGAGTATGAAGCACCACCTGCCTAGTCTGTTATTCGTTCTGTGCGTCTTGTACATCGCAAAGCAGTCGGGATGTTACAAGATTCTAGCTATCGTT
This sequence comes from Bombus impatiens, assembly GCF_000188095.3. Classification (NCBI taxonomy): domain Eukaryota; kingdom Metazoa; phylum Arthropoda; class Insecta; order Hymenoptera; family Apidae; genus Bombus; species Bombus impatiens. The sequence continues at coordinate 368,493 of NT_176778.1, read as the reverse complement.
CCCTCACCATCCTACAGTCATCAAATACCGTTCAGACGATTATGGCTAGAACTACACAAACGGGGTCACGAAGTTGTGCTAGCCACGACGGATCCTATACCAAATATCAAATCACCGAATTTTACGCAAATCGATATTAGCCAATCTTACGGATCCATAAGGAGTTTAGATTTTGTTCAAATGCGATTTGAGGGAAAACGTTGGCTGGATATTGTGGAAGAATTAATGTTGCCTGTAACCAAAGTTATTGCGGAAACGGTGCTCAATTCTACAGAACTGCGGAAGCTATATGCTCCAGAGAGCAACGCAACGTTCGATGTCTATTTGACGGAATTCCTTTTCGTGCCCGCCACTTACGCTTTCGCACATCGATTCAATGTTCCTATAATAGGTATGACTTTAACAATTATATTTATATTTATTAGCTTTGTTACTTTTGTTTCGTTTTGAAAATCAGGAATCTGTAGGGTGAAGCACGTACCACGTACAATCCAATATCTTGCGACGTAGTATATTCAGAAGAATCGACATATGTAAAAATAGCACCAAACGGACTTCATATGTCCACTAGCATGCTAGTGCAAATGAATTAATCACGTCCAATTATGTTTCCGAAACCATGCAAGTTGTACCTAGAACATTCTTTATTGAGACTGAACTGGTTTTGGTTACGTGGTAATAACTTTAATAAAAAAACGTGCATTAAGAGTATAATAGAAATAAAATACAGTACAAAACGAGTATCATTCGAATGATTACGGGCGTCATTGTATGCAGCTACCATTTCAATTAGACTTGGCATATACGCACATAGATTTTCTACGAGGGCATAAGGATCTAGTAATAGAACACGTTGAAAAAACACCTCTAAACAGTTAAAACCTCGAACACACGTCCGCAATATTACGCGTTGTCCATCTGAGAGCTGAACGCCAGAGCGACACCGGGACTCAATCAATCTATTCGCAACTGTAACCCATTTTACAAAAGAACCGAAATTTACTAGAAAAGAAATGGCTACAGTAGTATTGCGACCTACTCGATGAGTAGGAAGTTGTTAGAAAAAGGAAGAGAAAGTATTGGGTACATAGAAGCTTGAAATGAAGAACGAAAGTGAATTTCATTAACTATATGTATAAAGAGTTAATTAGGAACAAATGGTAATACCATCAATACTTTCCAATGTCAACCACCCAATGTTAGATACTATTTAGAAAAATAGAAAATGTTATACTGAAAGGAACCACAAAATTTATAAAAGCGATAACACCCATAGAAAAACTGAGAGAATGTTTGACGTAAGTGCAGGACCATAAAATTTCATATACAATATTTATAATTATATATAAAACAAATAAATGTATAAAATTAAATCAATTGAGCTAATTGCAAAAAATGAAACCACTTGAATTAATAATTTGGAAAATTGAAATAATTAGATACGTACGTAAGTCATTTTAGTTATTCTCAAGGTGATAAAGAGGAATATCGATGTTTTGCGCTTGTCGTTAAGTGCTTGACTGGATGCATTTCGATAAGAATACATATAAATGAGGTGGACATATTGATAGCTATTTAATGCAATTCAGACGTTGTGTTGTTATGAAAGCGACGGCCTTCCACCGTACATGCTGCATGTTTATAGAAAATCTCATTTGAACTTGTTAACCGTATTAGCCCTTACCCAAAAATTTCTTTAATTATGAACTCAAAATTTAATGGCGGAAAGGAATCTATTTCAATTACGTCAGTTTTAGTGCTCGTAAATGTATGATACAACTTAGTTTTAACGAAAATGAAACTACATGCAAAAAATAAAGGATATCTAAATGGGGAAACTACATTATTATTAGCGATTTATTTATTTTTTGCGGCAAATAAATTAGCGTGTAATAAATTAATCAGATTCGTAACAGTTTGGATAACATAATTTCTTTATTTATATATCTCCTATATTCTAACACGTGATTCTGTTTCAATTAAAAATCAAACAAATCGTATATTCTACAAATAGTGAAAAAAATTAAAATTATCCTATTTAAAATAAACATCTCTTTATTAATTTTTAATTTAATCATTATGAAAATGTTTAGATAAGCGTTGATTAAATTAATAGATTAAGCTCAACCATCGTTACATTTTGCATGACCGTAGGGTTAAGTTCAGTAGAGTTGATTACCCTTAACGAACACGCTCTTGGTGGATTGGTCCTCCCTTCCCACGAGTACACGTGGGAAATGGAAGACAACACGGGTACGAATCTATCGTTCTTGAAGAGACTGCGCAATTTCGTCTACATGTGGTATACCATATACTATTACTACCATGCGCTCATTCCTGACCAACAGAAACTGGCCGAGAAATATTTTGGGCCTCTACCACCAATGCTAAACGTATTGAAGAACGTTAGCTTGCTTTTTATCAATCAGGCCGATGTTATGGTAGCGGCTCGGCCGAAACTTCCGAACATAATCACATATACATCCTCACACATACAAAAGAAGCTGACTCCCCTGTCTAAGGTGAGGTTTATACAATGACATAAATTGATTTATTTATTTATTATGATTTATTTATTTATTAAATACGGATTTATCTGGCACAAATGTAATTTTATCACTTGTATGTGTGGTAGAATCTTAAGGTATAGGAAGGCTGATAACAAAATTGGAGTTTGAGACTGAACGATAACTTGGATAAATTGCATACGGGGTTCCACCTCTTCTAATTATAGATGATTTTTAACTGTTAATTAAGTTATAAATTTGTCTAAACCGGCATTACAAAACTCATGAATAGTAATAGAACTAACTTCCTCTTAGTTATTATTTTTAATGTGCAATCTACTCTTTTACACAGACGCGTCTTTCATCAGGATGTTCTATTTTGTCACAGGACTTACAAACATTTCTGGATGGCGCCACAAATGGGTTCATCTACTTTAGCCTTGGTAGTAACGCAAGAAGTACAAGTTTACCACTGGAGATTCGACGCGTGCTGTGCGATGTGTTCGCCAAGTTGCCTTACAGAGTTGTCTGGAAATTCGAGAAGAATTTTCCCGGGAAACCTGATAATGTTTACATCGGAAAATGGTTCCCACAACAAACTATTCTCGGTATGATTTTATTCTCTACGAAATATGTATACATCGTAGATACTATTGCTCGATGATAAAAGGTCTAACGAATTATACCAATCCGCAGCTCACCCGAACATTAAATTGTTCATTTATCAAGGAGGCCTACAGAGCAGCGAAGAGGCCGTCCACTACGGGGTGCCAGTTCTTGGTTTCGCGATTTTGGCCGATCAAGATTCTCAAGTAGCCAGAATGGAAGCTCTGGGCATTGGAAAACGTTTGGAAATAACAACCCTTAAGAAAAATGAACTTGAAAATACTATTACAGAGCTTATAACTAACAAAAAGTAAGTATAAACTGACTTCCTGTAATTGTGCTATTTTTGTTTAACACTAAAAGTACCAAGTGCAATTATAACGGACGGGTTTCAAAGTATTGGTTTTTTTAACTACATGAGGTATGCAGGACCTACAGGATAAATTTATTTGTCTTGCATTGGAATGGAAATATTCACAGCAAAACTGTATACCTAACTTATTACATCAATTTTCGTAACCACTTTAATAATAAATATTTCTGCGTGGAATGTATGCGTTATTGCATTGCCTTTCCGACTAATAAGAATTTTTGGAATAACGTTTCCTGTTACTATAAGTTGGATTTAGATATAGATTTATCTAGATTTATCTGAATAAAGAAAGGAGAACAATCAAGTCATTTTCATGTTGAAAAGTATTCAAAATTGGAAAAGAATTAGTGGAATGAAATTTTGAAATTCTTTTAGCTACTAGATTATTCTAGTAAATCTTTTTATGATATTGGTCGATGATGATGCACTATGTGATGTGATTTTTGGTTGATTTTATTATGCTTGCTTTCAGGTACAAAGAAAGGATACTTTACATCAGAAATGTCGTTCAGGATACACCGTACGATGCGGTAAAGGATCTCGCTTGGTGGACAGAGTACGTGATACGAACGAAAGGCGCCCCTCATCTTCGCAGTAGTCTAGCTTTTCAGCCTTGGTATCAACGTTGCGATATGGATATTGTAGTGTTCTTAACGATCGTAATTTTCTTGATCGCTTCTGCTACCTTTTATTTAATTGCCAAGATTCTCGTCTACATTCATAAGAAAATCAAATCGACTGAAAAGCAAAAGATAAACTAAGTATTTATGATGTAATTAATTAAAGAGAGGTACGTATAGGACAATGCAGTCCAAGTGACGCAATTGTTTAACATTTCATTTCAACGAATGAATTTTATCTATAATAGTTTCGTTAAGGAAATGATCATCCCGCGTTTTGTCATTGGCGAGTTACTGGTCCCGAGACTAACGATTCTGGCACGAAAAGACTTTCAAATATAAAAAATGTTCGATTAACATTGAAATCCCATTTATACATTGTTGATGTCTTGATTGAGATTTTTTGGGGAAGCGTCAGGCTTATTCTATATTATTATCAATGGATGATAAGATTGCTTCTCGCTTGGTGAATGAGGCTGCGCAGGGAGAAATTACATGGAAGCCATAGAAATGTCAAAGTATGGAGTATCAAAATATCGATATACAGAAAAATCGAACGCGTCATGTAGTTATTCGAAATAGATTCTTTATATTATAGTACATCTTTATATGGAGTACATTTTATAGCAAACATTTCTGTTACGCACAAATGCCCTTGCACGTTTTATTATACATGAAATTTTCACAATTATTATGCATTTCTAATAAATATCATAATTTTTATACCCGTAAGTGATTCTTGCCATAATTTACCCTACGATCTAATTATTATAGTAGTTCTTTATTTCCTACCAAATAATCAGTCTACTTAACATTAGAATTATGCTTATCAGACTTTTCATTTAGTGACAAATGATCTTTGTCAAGCACTTTTTTTTATTGGCAAATGCTTGTCAACTTGTCAGCCAACAAAAGATATGTACCTGAAAAGAATTTCGTAGTATTGTTACTGTTACGTTTTTGTTTGATTCGTTTTGGTTGTGTTGCCGTTAATTTTTGAATTTAGATTAAATGGTAGCGTTGTCTGATGTTTAATGCTACTGGCAATTAAACTCCACGTTTCGGCTAACCTGCTACGCGCAGGAGTACTGGCACGGGAGAGGATCAAAGTTGGTGAAAATAAATATTCGCTTAATCCTATTATATTATTAGACAAATATTTTCCAAAACAAATGTTTATTCTAATTCTAATTGGGTATTGACAGAATTGTCGTTGAGATTTCGAATACTCGAAGTTACAATCGTTCGCGATACGTTTTCACTCCTATTAATTACAAGATTTTAATTTAATTGATTTTCAATAATTTACAAATTGACAAATACAAACACGTCGATTAACAAAACTGACAAGAACTGGGAACTAATGAAACAAAGAACTAAAAGCTAAAATACTAAAGGACTACAGAACTGAATAACTAAGAGCAAAAAAACTAAGAGCTAAAGAAACTAAAAGCTGAAAAACTAAGGAAAGCGCTAAAGGAACTAAGAGCTGAAAAACTAAGGAACTAAAGAATCGAAAGGCAAAGGAACTGAGAAATTAAGAGCTAAAGGAATTGAGAACTAATCGCTATGAACAAAGAAATTACTTGCCAAGAATTGGGGAACTGATCGCCAAGTACCAAGGAATTAATCACCAAGAACTGAGGAACTAATCACACTGAACCGAGGAATTAACTACTCTGAACTAAGGAATTATCTCTCTATCTTCTATGTCGCTACGCTTATTTATAATTAGGTCTACCGTGGAGGGGTCGTCATGTGACGGGCTATTTCGTGGGGGTTATGAGGCTCGAATTTGGTTTCTGTACAAATTCTTAAATTTTATTTGAATCTCAAATTGAAACGCTCACTCGCGCTATTGGTAGTTTTAGTTTACGTTACGGCGCGTGCGCAGCGCGAGACGTAACAGTTACAAGTACTTAGTAAATTTTCAAACGACTTGTATTCACATGATATCTTTGAATCCTATTCATAAAACACATTGATAAACTTTTTTTATTATTATTTAATTTGTACTTTACAATTTGTCCAGTTGGACATTTGATAAATTCTTCTAACTTAATTGCTAAATAACATGTGGATGGCTACCCCCAGCGGAATTTCCATCTTCTAGTATTGATAAAGTATAGTTATAAACAGTATAGATAAATATTCATAAATATATCGTACAATATATAATATACCAGACAAAATAATATACAAATCTGTAAACTGACAATTTTTGTTAAGATCTGTATGATCTCCTCGATATGATATATTAAGATATAGACGCCAAAACAACGTATTTATCCTCCAAACATATATATTGTCATTACACACAGCAGTAGTTAAAAATACTAGCGATATGAGATGGTAATTCAGTGATAATGGGTACTATTTTTAAATTATAATATATACCGATATCGCATCATCAATGCATAGATTACGTAAAATGACAATAACTTGGAGACGTCCTTTTTAGTAGACCCACAACCGCGACCTGCTTCAATTCGTCTCGACAACAGGAGTATGAAGCACCACCTGCCTAGTCTGTTATTCGTTCTGTGCGCCTTGTACATCGCAAAGCAGTCGGGATGTTACAAGATTCTAGCTATCGTTCCCTCATCATCCTACAGTCATCAAATACCGTACCGACGATTATGGCTGGAACTACACAAACGAGGCCACGAAGTTGTGCTAGCCACGTGGTATCCTATACCAAATATCAAATCACCGAATTTTACGCAAATCGATATTAGCCAATATTACGGAACAATAAAGAAATTAGATTTTGTTCAAAAGCGATTTGAGGGAAAACGTTGGCTGGATCTTGTGAAAGAAAACTTATTGCCTGTAACCGAAGTTTTTGCGGAAACATTGTTCAATTCTACAGAACTACGGAATCTCTATGCTCCAGAGAACAACGCAACGTTCGATGTCTACTTGACGGAATTCCTCTGCATGCCTTCCATTTACGCTTTCGCACATCGATTTAATGTTCCAATGATAGGTATGACTTTAACAATTATATTTATATTTATTAGCTTTGTTAACTTTATTTCGTTTTGAAAATCAGTTTCGTCGTCGCGTAGATCAGAGTAATTTCCACGTTTTGAGTAATTTCCTCGGATTTCACGTTTGAAACGATCGCGCAGGATATTACTAAATTTAATTGTATTTACGCTGCGATATGACATTTTTCGTATGAAATTATTTCTTTACAGTTACGAAATATTTGTACGGATTACTTCTCCAGCGTTGATAGAATGAAATTCCTCTGTATTGTATTTGGTGGATTGCTAATTAACTCGGAGAAAGAATTTCATTCAGAATCCGAAGTTATGCAATCGAATATCTGTGTTAGGTAAATATCGAGAAAGCAGTTCTTTTTCTTCAACTGGTATCGTTGAGACGTACATAGGTAGATGTAAGAGATGATAGATCATTTAATATTCAATCGTATTTTATATTCTACAGGGTGGTTGGTAGCTGGTGGTACAAGCGGAAAGGGAGTGATTCTACGCGGAAAAAGAAGTCGAAAATATAGAATAAAAATTTTTCGTTTGAGGCTTTGTTTTCGAGAAAATCGACTTTGAATTTTCGCTCTGTACGCGTGCACTTTATCACGTTTCGTTATAACGGGTCTCACTGTAGATCGTTGTCTCGATGGAAAAATTAAAAAAAAAGAATTTTTTTTAAATTTTTATTCTATATTTTCGACTTCTTTTTTCGCGTAGAAGCACCCCCTTTCCGCTTGTACCACCAGTTACCAACCACTCTGTATAGGGTGAAATACGTAGTACGTGCATTCAAATACTTTTCGACATAGAATGTTCCCAAGAATTGACAAATATAGCTCCAAACGACCTTCATATGTCTTCTACGTATGTTCCTACAAAAGAACGAATCGTGTCAAATCGTATTTCCGAAACCATCCAAGTTCTACTTGCAACATTCTTAATTGAAATTGAACTGGATTTGATTACATGGTAATAGTTTTAATGCAAAATCATGCATTAAGGGTATGATAGAATAAAGTATAGTACAAAATGTGTATCATTGGAATGATCATGGCCGCTACTGTATACAACCTGCCATTTCAACTGGACTTGGCAAACGCACGCATACATTTTTATATAAGAGAATGAGCAACTTATAATAGAACACGTTGAAAAAACGTATCTTCTAAACGGTCTTTAAACTTCAAACACACCTTCGCAATATTAAGCGTTGTCCATCTAACAGTAGAATGCCTAAGCGGTAGCGAACCAGCATCCAAATATTCGAAACTATCACTCATTTTGCAAAAGTATCGAATGTTTCTATTAAAAAAGAGAAAGTACTGGGTACATTGAAGTTTGAAATGAAGAAAGAAAGAAAGTGTATTTCATAAACTACAGATATAAACAGCTAATTAGGAACGAATAACAATACCATCAATATTTTCCAATGTCAACGATCCAATGTCAGATACTATTTAGAAAAATAAAAAATGTTATACGAAAATGAAATACAAAATGTATAAAAGCGATAACACCCATAGAAAAACTGACAAAATTTTTAACGTAAATGCAGGACCATAAAATTTCATATACAATATTTATAATTATACATAAAACAATTAAATGTATAAAATTAAATCAACTGAACTAGCTGTAAAAATTGAATTAATAATTTGGAAAATTGAGATAATTAGACTTAGAATGATCATGGACTAAGTAAGACATTTTAGATATTCTCAAGGTGGTAAGGAGGTATATGTATGTTGTGCTGTTGTTGTCAAGTGCTTCAATGGTTGTATTTCGATAAGAATATATGTAAATGAGGCGGACATATAGGTGGCTATTTAATGCAATTCAGACGTTGTGTTGTTATGAAAGCGACGGCCTTCCACCGTACATGCTGCATGTTTATAGAAAATCTCATTTGAACTTGTTAACCGTATTAGCCCTTACCCAAAAATTTCTTTAATTATGAACTCAAAATTTAATGGTGAAAAGGAATCTATTTCAATTACGTCAGTTTTAGTGCTTCTAAATGTATGACACAATTTAGTTTTAACGAAAATGAAACTACATGCAAAAAATAAAAGATATCAAAATAGGGAAACTACATTATTATTAGAGAATTATTTATTTTTTGCAACAAATAAATTAGCGTGCAATAAATCAATCAGATCCGTAACAGTTTGAATAGCATAATTTCTTTATTTATATATCTCCTATATTCTAACACGTGATTCTGTTTCAATTAAAAATCAAACAAATCATATATTCTATACATAGTTAAAAAAATTAAAATTATCCTACTTAAAATAAATATCTCTTTATTAATTTTTAATTTAATCATTATGGAAATGTTTAGATAAGCATTAGATTAAGCATTAGATAAGCATAGATTAAGATCAACTATCGTTGCATTTTGCATGACCGTAGGATTAAGTTCAATAGGGTTGATTGCCTTTAACGAACACGCTCTTGGTGGATTGGTCCTCCCTTCTCACGAGAACACGTGGGAAATGGAAGACAACACGGGTACGAATCTACCGTTCTTGAAGAGACTGCGCAATTTCGTCAACATGTGGTGTAACATATACTACCACTACTATACGCTCATTCCTAACCAACAGAAACTGGCCGAGAAATATTTTGGGCCTCTACCACCAATGCTAGACGTATTGAAGAACGTTAGCTTGCTTTTCATGAATCAGGCCGATGTTATGATAGCGGCTCGACCGAAACTTTCCAACATAATCACGTATACATCATCCCACATAGAAAAGAAGCTGACTCCCCTGCATAAGGTGAGGTTTATACAATGACATACAATGATTCATTTATTTATTAAATACGGCTTTATCTGGTACAAATATAATTTTATCACTTGTATGTGTAGTAGAATCATAAGGTATGGGAAGGCAAAATTGTAGTTTGAGACTGAACGATAACTTGAGTAAATTGCATATGAGGTTCCACCTCTTCTAGAATCATTGATGATTTTTAACTGTTAATTAAGTTCTAAATTTTGCTAAATAAGCATTACAAAGGCCCTAAATAATAATATCACTAATTTCTTTTTCGTTAATGCCTCTAATGTAACGCAATTTTTACACACACGTGTCTTTCATCAGGATGTTCTATTTTGTCACAGGACTTACAAGCATTTCTGGATGGCGCCACAAATGGGTTCATCTACTTTAGCCTTGGTAGTAACGCAAGAAGTGCAAGTTTACCACTGGAGATCCGACGCGTGTTCTGCGATGTGTTCACCAAGTTGCCTTACAGAGTTGTCTGGAAATTCGAGGAGGATTTTCCCGGGAAACCTGATAATGTTTACGTCGGAAAATGGTTCCCACAACAAACTATTCTCGGTATGATTTTATTCTCTACGAAATATATATACATCGTAGATACTATTCCTCGATTATAAAAGGTCTAACGGATCATACCAACCCGCAGCTCATCCGAACATTAAATTGTTCATTTATCAAGGAGGCCTGCAGAGCAGCGAAGAGGCCGTCCATTATGGGGTACCAGTTCTTGGCTCCGCGATTTTCGCCGATCAAGATTATCAAGTAGCCAGAATGGAAGCTCTGGGCATTGGAAAATATTTGGAAATTACAACCCTTAAGAAAGATGAACTTGAAAATGCTATTACAGAGCTTATAACTAACAAAAAGTAAGTATATACCGACTTTCTGTTATAATTGTGCCATTTTTAGGAATTTAGCACTAGAACTACCCAATCTGCGAAAATGACGGTGGAATTTCAGAGTATTCGTTCTTCTAATCACACGATCCTTTTGGAAAAATTTATTTGGATCCCAACTAATCAGAATTTTTGGAATAAAGTTTCTTGTGTTCTAAAGTATTATTTCTGCAAGTTGGTCGAGATTGTAGATTCATACCAATAACGAAAGGAAGGCAATCAAGTTATTTTCATATTGAAAAGTATTCCAAATGGAAAAGGAATTAATAGAATGGAATTTTGAAATCTTCTTAGCTACTAAATTATTCTAGTAAATCTTTCAATGATATTGGTCGATGATAATGTACTATTGTGATTTTCGGCTGAACTTATTATGCTTATTTTCAGGTACAAAGAAAGGATACTTTACATCCGAAATGTCGTTCAGGATACACCGTACGATCCGGTAGAGAATCTCGCTTGGTGGACAGAGTACGTGATACGAACGAAAGGCGCCCCTCATCTTCGCAGTAGTCTAGCTTTTCAGCCTTGGTATCAACGTTGCGATATGGACATTGTAGTGTTCTTAACGATCACAATTTTCTTGATCGCTTCAATTACGTTTTATTTAACTTCCAAGATTGTTGTCTACATTCATAAGAAAATGAAATCAACTGAGAAGCAAAAGACAAACTAAGTATTTATGACGCAATTAATTGAAGAGAGGTACTTATAGCACAATTCAGTCCAAGTGACGCAATTGTTTAACATTTCGTTTCAACGAATGAATTTTAATATTATAATAATTTTATAATAGTTTTGTTAAGGAAATGATCATCTCGCGTTTTATAATTGGCGAGATACTCTGGTCAAAAGACTAACCATTCTGGCACGAAAAATCTTCCAAATATAAAAAGAAGTTCGAATAAGATTGAAATCCCATTTATATATTGTTAATCTCTTGATTGAGATTTTTTGACCAAGCGACAAGTTTAGTCTAAATTATCATTAATCCATGATATCGTCGCTTTTCTCTCGGTGAATGAGATAGCGCAAGCAGAAATTGCATTGAAATCATAGGCATGTCAAAGTATGGGGTGTTAAAGTATTGAGATATATAAAAATATATTTATACATCTGTCTGTCGCGTTCCTGAAGTTATTTCGTTTGTTTCCGAATTTATTGTCTTTAACTGTAATGCGTCTTTTGTTATCGGGAACGAAAACGAAATGCTTTAAACGTTATATTACAAGGGAACAGTCAGTATCGTTGGCAATATGTTTAACTCTTTCGTTACGGCAGTGTGCTTCGTCGGAGTGATACCGCCGTACGGGCCGCCGTGCCCGGTACTGAACGGAGCACTGTGACGGAAAGCGTTCATATGTTGCGCGAAGCTCATGCTTAAGTGGTATCCGACGGACGTCGTCTATTAGCGACGCTCGTACACACAGGTCATCGCGCGGACGTCGTCTATAGGCGATGTTCGTAATGAAAGGGTTATTCATCTGATTATCAGATAGTCCCTGTTCTCCGCTTAGGTGTCTCAGGTTATCCAATAAAATTGTCCGTTAAGCGTCCAAAACGTCAATGGTAACTGATATTAGAATTTTTAAAAATCGAAGACGTTATGTAGTTTTTCGAAATATATTCTTTATATTATAATACATCTTTATCGTAAGCATATTTTATAGTAAACATTTCTGTTACGCGCAGATATCCAGCACGTTTTATTATATACAAAATTTTAATAAATGTTACATATTTCTAATAAATACCACAATTCTTATATCTGCAACTCATCCTTGCCATCATTTATCTTACGAGTAATTATTGCAGTATCCCTATATTTAAAAACAAATAATCGTTGCCATTCCTTTTATCTCACGAACAAATAATCCTTATCAGAACTTTTACTTGATGGCAAATTATCTTTGTCAAGCACTTTATTTTACTGGCAAATACTTGTCAGCCGCCGTTCAGATGGCAAATAATCTTTGAAGTTATATCTCTCTAGCCTGGCATTTCGAACAATTTCTCCTATAATAACAAAAGATATGTACCTGAAAAGAATTTTGTAGTATTGTTACAAGTACTTAGCAAAGCTTCGAACGATTTAAATTCACATGATATCTTCATATTCTATTCACAAAACATTGATAAAGTATCGTTATAAAAAATATAGTAGCAAAATTCTAATCATTAATTAAAATATTGTTCATATTTAATTTTTGCGTATTAAAATTAATATGGACAGAAATATCCTCAGAAATGGAACAGATCCGTTATGTTCTGTTATGAGCGTTTATGATAAAAGTGAACGTGCATTAAAGCCTGTTGCATACGAAGCTTTGCATTTTGATTTATGACAACACTATAATAGTAGTCTGCGTTAACATTTTAATACTGTAAACCGGTAATAGAATGCAACTGTATATTTCTAATAATCTTCTTCGTGATGTTTATTATTTGCTGACTTGGTCCTTTTATGTTAATAAGTGATTTCTGCAGTTGCCATTTGATCGATGAAATAGCATTATGTACTAAATATGATAGTAAGTTGTATGATTGCAACATGGTTATGCAATGTTATATTACATGACATAGAGATAGAGATACTATACTTACAATTGATTTTCTATCTCGCTATTACATTCGTACAAGGGTTCTTTTTATAATAATTTTATAATAATATTTATCACACTTCCTCGTGTTTCTAACCCGTATTGTATTTTCTATAGGAAAAGCAAACAAATAATGGTGAACGCTATAGGCAGCAAGAAGCTTATATTTTTCACGATTACTGTCAAAAATAGTCATGTATATATCCGCATTACGGATTGTAAACAATTTTTTGCAAATCCTCGAATTTCTGTATCACTATCGATTTGTACAAACACGAATTTTACAAATAGTGAACAATGCATTAAATTGTGTAACATATGAAATTTTGACAAATATGTCGTATAATATATAATATAAATAATATACTAAACAAATATTAATACAAATCTGTAATTTAATAATCGCTGCTAAGGTCTATATGATATGTTTGATATGATATATTAGAACGTAGACGCCGGAGCAACATATCCATCGCGCATACGTACATTGCAATTATATATAGCAATAGTTAATAGTAGTAGCAGTATGCGACGGTAATTTAGAGATAACGGATACTATTTTAAAATTGCAGTACATACCGATATCGTATCATCAATGATAAATTGCGTAATATGACGATAGCTTGGAGATGTCCCTTTTAATAGACCCGTAAGCGGGATCAGCTTCAGTTTCTCTCGATACGACGAATATGAAGCATCACCTCTCTAGTCTGTTGTTCGTTCTGTGCGTCTTGTGCATCGCGAAGCAGTCGGAATGTTACAAGATTCTTGCCATCGTTCCGACACCATCCTACAGTCATCAAATACCGTACCGACGATTATGGCTAGAACTACACAAACGAGGTCACGAAGTTGTGCTAGCCACGTCGGACCCTATACCAAATATCAAATCACCGAATTTTACGCAAATCGATATTAGCCAGTCTTACGGAATCATAAAGAAATTAGATTTTGTTCAAATGCGGTTTGAGGGAAAACGCTGGGCCTATTTTGTCGAAGAAGAAATGTTGCCTATGACCAAAGTTTTTGCAGAAACTGTGTTCAATTCTACAGAACTGCGGAAGCTGTATGCTCCAGACAGCAACGCAACGTTCGACGTCTTCCTGACGGAGTTCCTATACCTGCCATCCACTTGCGCTTTCGCACATCGATTCAATATTCCAATAATAGGTACGTCTTTAACAATTATTTTTGTATTTATTAGTTTCGTTACCTTTATTTCGTTTTGAAAATCACGAATATATAGTGTGAAGCACGTGGAACGTACCCCTTAATACTTTTCGACGTAGAATGTTCCGACATGTGTAAAATGATCTTTGAACGACCTTTATATGTCTTCTTTGCATGCTCCTAAAAAGAACCAATTTTGTCAGAAACCATGCTGCAGAAACTATTCTAGTTCTATCTGAGATATTTTTCATTGAAATTCAACTGGTTTTAGTTATATAGTAGTAGTTTTAATAAAGAATCATACATTAACAGTATAATAGAACGTTCCATTATGCAACCTACTTTCTCAATTGCACTTGGTATATACACGCACACGCACACGCACACGCACACCAGATCTTCTATGAGAGTGTCAGGAACTTGCAATATAATCTATTGAGAAACATACCTCTAAATGGTCGTTAAAATTGAAACACATGTTCGCGTCAATAAGCGACAATATAAAGCGTCGTCCACCGAACAGCGCAATGCCTAAGCGGCACCGAAACAGCATCCAAATATTCGAAACTATCACTCATTTTGCAGAAGTATCGAAATTTACTATTAAACGTATGGCTGTAATAGCATTGTTGCCTATTCGATAAGGAGGAAGGTAATAGAAAAAACAGGAAGAGAATGTACTAGGTACATAGAAGCTTGAAGCTAAGAAACAACCAAAATGAATTTCATTAACTATATGTATAAGCAGTTAATTAGGAACGAATGGTAATACCATCAATATTTTTCAATGTCAACGCTCCAATATCAGATATCATTTAAAAAAATAGAGAATGTTATCGAATACAAAAATTATAGCAGCAATAACATCCATAGAAATACTGACAGACTCCTTAACGTAAATGCAAGACCATAAAATTTTATATACAATATTTATAATTATATATAAAACAATTAAATGTATAAAATTAAATCAACTGAACTAACTGTCAAAATTGAAACTACTTAAATTAATAGTTTGAAAATTTGAAATAATTAGACTACGTAAATAAAACATTTCGATAAGATTACATGTAAGTGAGGTGGACATATCGGTGGCTATTTAATGCAATTCAGATGTTGCGCTGTCACGTAGGCAACGGCCTTCCACCGTATACGCTTTATGTTTATAGAAAATCTCATTTTAACTTGTTAACCGTGTCATCCCCCATCCAAAAATTTCTGCAATCGTGAACTCAAAATTTAATGATGGAAAGAAATCTATTTCAATTACGTCAGTTTTAGTGCTTGTAAATGTATGATACAATTTAGTTTTAACGAAAATGAAACTACATGCAAAAAATAAAGGATATCCAAATAGGGAAACTATAATATTATTAGTGAATTATTTATTTTTCCAGGCTAATAAATTAGCGTGCAATAAATCAATCAGATTTGAAACAGTTTGAATAGCATAACTCCTTTACTTATAGAACTATATTTTAATACCTGGATCCATTTCTATTAAAAATCAAGCATATCATATATTCTACGTGTTATAAGATAATAATTATAGAAACGTTTAGATAAGGAGTGATTTGATTAATAGATTAAATCAACCCTCATTACATTTTGCATGACCGTAGGGTTAAGTTCATTAGGATTGGTTGGCTTTAACGAACACGCTCTTGGTGGATTGATCCTACCGTCTCACGAGTACACGTGGGAAATGGAAGACAACACGGGTACGAATCTATCGTTCTTCAAGAGACTGTGTAATTTCGTCACCATGTGGCGTACCATCTACTACATCTATCATGAGATGGTTCCACACCATCAGAAATTGGCAGAGGAATATTTTGGGCCTCTGCCACCATTGCTGGACTTATTGAAGAACGTTAGCATGCTTTTCATCAATCAGGCAGACGTTATGACACCGGCTCGACCGAAACTTGCGAACATGATCACGTTTACGGCTTCCCACATAGACAAAATTCCGAAAGCTCTGCCTAAGGTAGGGTTTATACAATAACGTAAAATTTATGTGTATATTAAATAAGGATTTATCTAGCACAAATACAATTTTATTACTCGTACGTTTAGTAAAATTATAAATTGTATAGGAAGGATAACAGCAAAACTGTAGTATGAAACGATATGACGAATTGGGTAAGAGGCATTAGGTAGCTCTAGTTCTTTTTAATATTGTTCAAGTTTTTTACTTGTTAATTAACTCATAAATTTTTCTATACCGGCATTACAAAACTCATGAATAGTAACAGAACTAACTTCCCCTTAGTTAATATTTTTTATGTAAAATCTACTCTTTTACACACACGTGTCTTTCATGAGGATGTTCTATTTTGTCACAGGACTTACAAGCATTTCTGGATGGTGCTACAAATGGGTTCATCTACTTCAGTCTTGGTAGTAACGCAAAAAGTGCAAATTTACCACTGGAGATCCGACGCATGTTCTGCGATGTGTTCGCCAAGTTACCGTACAGAGTTGTCTGGAAATTCGAGGAGGATTTTCCCGGGAAACCTGATAATGTTTACATCGGAAAATGGCTACCACAACAGAGCATTCTCGGTATGATCTTATTCTCAATAAAATATTTACACATCGCAGATACTACTCCTCGATGAAAAATGATCTAACGAATCATATTAACCCACAGCTCATCCGAACATTAAGCTGTTCATTTATCAAGGAGGTCTGCAGAGCAGCGAGGAGACCGTCCACTACGGAGTACCAGTTCTTGGTTTTGCAATTTTGGCCGATCAAGATTATCAAGTAGCCAGAATGGAAGCTTTGGGCATTGGCAAATATTTGGAAATTACAACCCTTAAGAAAGATGAACTTGAAGATGCTATTACAGAGCTTATAACTAACAAAAAGTAAGTATAAACTGACTTTCTGTTATAATTGTGCTATTTTTAAGAGTTTGACACTAGAACTACCTAATCTTTAAAAGTGACGCACGAGTTTCAGAGTATTCGTTTTTGTAATCACACGATCCTTTTGGAAAAATTTGTTTGAATCCCAATTAATCAGAATTTTTGGAATAAAGTTTCCTGTGTTCTAAAGTATTATTTCTGCAAGTTGGTCGAGATTGTAGATTCATACCAATAACGAAAGGAAGGCAATCAAGTTATTTTCATATTGAAAAGTATTCCAAATGGAAAAGGAATTAATGGAATGGAATTTTGAAATCTTTTTAGCTACTAGATTATTCTAGTAAATGTTTCAATGATATTGGTCGATGATAATGTACTATTGTGATTATCGGCTGAACTTATTATGCTTGTTTTCAGGTACAAAGAAAGGATACTTTACATCCGAAATGTCGTTCGGGATACACCGTACGACCCGGTAAAGAATCTCGCTTGGTGGACAGAGTACGTGGTACGAACGAAAGGCGCCCCTCATTTTCGCAGTAGTCTAGCTTTTCAGCCTTGGTACCAACGTTGCGATATGGACATTGTAGTGTTCTTAACGATCGTACTTTTCTTGATCGCTTCTACTACCTTTCATTTAATAGCCAAGATTCTCGTCTACATTCGTAAGAAAATGAAATCAACCGAAAAGCAAAAGACAAGCTAAGTATTTATGACGCAATTAATTGAAAAGAGGTACTTATAGCACAATTCAGTCCAAGTGACGCAATTGTTCAACATCTCATTTCAACAAATGAATTTTATCTAGTTTCGTTATGGAAATGATCATCTCGCGTTTTGTAATTGGCGAGTTACTCTGGTCACAAGACTAACGATTCTGGCACGAAAAATCTCTGAAATATAAAAAAGTTCGATTAAAATCGAAATCCCATTTATACATTGTTAACCTTTTGATTGAGATTTTTTGACGAAGCGTCAAGTTTAGTCTAAATTATCATTAATCGATGATATCATCGCTTTTCTGTCGGTGAATGAGATACCGCAAGCTGAAATTGCATTGAAATCATAGGCATGTCAAAGTATGGGGTGTTAAAGTATTGATATATGTAGATATATTTATACATATATCTTGCGTTCCTGAAGTTGTTTCGTTTATTTCCTAATTTACTATTTTTAATTGTAACGCGTCTTCCGTTATCGGGAACGAAAACGAAATACTTTATACCTTCTATTACAAGGGATCCATCAGTATTGCTGGCAATGTGTTAATCATCTGATTATCGGATTGTCTCTGTTCTTCGCGAAGATATCTCAGTTTAGGCAATAAAAGTCTACACATACTGTTCCGTTAAGTGAAACAAAACGTCTATGATGATTCATATTGGAATTTAAAAAAATCTAAGGCGTCGCTTTTGGTATTCGAAATAAATTCTCTTTAATTGAAACAAAATTATGTAGAAAAAATCGTAAGACCAAAGATAAATATAGTAATAATTAAAGTAGAGTTATTGACGGAAAGAATAATCTTTAGTAACGTTCTTACACTGTTTATCTTTATCATTGTATTCCAATACTTTACGTTTGGATTACAGACTTTGACGTTTTATTGTGTACATACAACTAAAGAAGAAATTTTACATAAGCGTAGATCGCTTTAGACGTTGTCAAAAAATTGTTATAAAAATACAAAATGCAGAATTAAATTTATTACCCTGCAAAGTTCGTCTTTCATTTTATTTGTTTGATATATTTTATGGCATATTTTTCTGTAAAGAAATTTCCCTTGATTTTCCCTTACAGGAGCTTGGGAATTCCAGTTACAAAAGGGGTAAAAAAGATAAGTATTCTTTGTTGAAAAACGATCGCTGCATTTCAGAATCACATTTGACAATTTACTAACGGCATTCATACAAATTACAATACACAATTACAATATTTTGCAAATCTCAAATGGGAAAGATAGATCACACAGATAGATAAAAGTGACTGATCTATTTCGTCTTTATAATATAACACATCCTTATAGTAAGAATACTTCACAGAAACATTTCTGTTACGCACATGTATCCTGCACGTTTTATTATATAGAAAATTTAAATAAATATTTCATATTTCTAATACATATCATAATTTTTATACCAGCAAGTGATCCTTGCCATCATTTATCTTACGAGCTAGTTATTCTAATAATCCTTTACTTGGTAGCAAATAATCTTTGCCATCTCTTTTATTTGACATGCAAATTATCCTTATCAGCAAATACATCTCTCGACCCTAGTATCTCGAATAATTCCTCTTATAGTAACTGTTTGTTCGACCAATCGCGGGGAGACGTAGCCGCTAGGAGAGACGTCAACGGGAGTCGTAAATTCTCGTTACGATTATAACAATCGACACCACGACTTGATCGATCCCCTGATTTCCGTTGAGATAATAGGGGTGATTGAGTTTGTATAACACTGTGATTCACAGAATTATAAATTATATATTTCCAACACTTAGATTACACTGATGAGCATAGATAGATAGATAATCACTTATCGCACGAAGATAAGATAGATATGTACGTTAGAGCAGGGCTCTTATAATTGCATTTAATGTATTAGTGGACGTAGCACTATAAGATATTTAGGAGAGCAAACGTATGCTCGACGATACCGAGACCGACTCTCGCGTTATGTTTAGACTGCCCCGATAGGCATTAGCGTTAGACTTAGTAGTTGACTTTTCCAACGATGTAGAAGAAGTGAAGTTGAATGACGATGCTGTGTCGGAGGAAAGCTAGTGATGGGTGTGTCTAGCGCACGGGACCATCGGCTTTGTTCATGCCATTTTAGGCCAGGAAGTGAG